>NW_015172125.1:0-1443 GCF_001447785.1 Gekko japonicus | reverse complement strand
ATGAGGATGCCCTTTAAACAGATATCAGTCACTCTGTGACCCAAGTTAAGGATGGTATTTTAAACTGCTACATTCTATTCCTTCTGCCCTGCAGGGAGCTGACACTCCAGCAGCTTTTGCTCCAGTGAACTGGCTTCTTTTCCTCTCAATCACTCCTAAAACAGCAGCTAGAGAGTACTGCTATGCAGTTAAGTGAAGTGCTTTCCCCCCCAGTAGGTAATGGCAGTCACCATCTGACTGCAGTCACCTTCAGAAAAGGCAGTCACCAGGACCACCCGGGATTCTCAGCATGCATGTAATGTAGCTACTGCAACCTGGCCCATATCTCTCAAAGAACAATTCTTGTGCACCTTAAGAGACTAACAGACTGATTATGGTGTTGGCTTTTACGAAATACACTAGTTGAAGTGGGCTGCAGTTCACCAAACCTTCTTCCATGAGAAATTTGTTCACCTTGAAGGTATCACAAGGCCCTTTGTTGTTTCTGTCACAACTGCTGCCTCTGGATGTCATTACCTTATTTCTCAACATTGTGTATGATCAAGGCCAGAAGCAGTTCAACACTTGTTTACAGACACAACTCGGCAAGAGAGCAAAAATCGCAGAGGAGTAGCCGTTTTAGTCTGTTGTGGCAAAATAAAACAGAAGCCTAGGGGCACTGTAAAGATGAACATTTATTTCAGCATAAGTGGATTCGCTGAAACTCATGATAAAAGTAACGATAATCTTTATGGGGCCACTGGACTTGTGTTTTATTAAGGGAGCAAAAAGTCTTCCCAACAAAGGACACAAAAGGGCAGGCAAAGCATTTGTAATATAACTGAAGCTTGCAGTCTGCCATCAACCTACAGAAATTTAAGTTTCCCCCCCTAAACCCTACCTGCACTAGGAGAAAGATCCATTTTTCCTACACTTCATGGAATACACTATTGCTGCCCTCCCGGCCTAGTGATGCTATTCATTTGTACAACACCTGGGGGGAAGCGATTTTTGCAAGCCGTCCCGCTACTAGAGATCCCTTGGAGCATTTCCCGTCTCTTCTCTACGATCCGCAGAAGCCCCTCCTCCCTTTTCACCCAAGAGCAAGTCCTTTTATGGAGACAGTCTCCGGCTCTCTCTACAGAGTGGAAGTACACCGTCAGAGGAACGTAGCTCTCCCCCCCTCCCGGAGCACCCTTCAAACCCACCGCTCAACACCCCCATCCCCGGGAATACCACATCACGAGTCCTGCCTTCTGCTGGTGGGTGCTTTAATTGGGGGCACCCGTTAAAAATCTCTCATCCAGACACATCAGCAACACAAAGCCAAGCAGCGCGGGAGGAGGGGGGGGGATTCGAGAGATACCAACATGCTGCTAAACTGCAAGGACCTCCGATAATTCACTCCACTTTCGCAGCTGCCTTGGTTTCAGGACATTACAAGCTCCCCCCCCCCCCCCCCCC
>NW_015172124.1:141175-144980 GCF_001447785.1 Gekko japonicus | reverse complement strand
TTGTACCTTACCTGGTGGGATTTTGCACACGGTGGCAGGATGCCACCCGTATCTCTGATTGCAATTGGGGCTCTGGACGAAGATGGCGCTGTCGCTTAGGCACTCAGCAAAAACTTCCCCGCCGATGTAATACAAACGCACACCCCTTCCTAGAAAAAAAGGATACGCCGACATTTTATTAAATTTAACACCGACTTAATCAAGTATTAGAGATTCACTGCCCTGTTCCCTCGGCTGCTCAGAATAAGCCAACTCCCATATCTATAAAACACGGGGACCTGTTTTTCAACATGATAAAAACGAGTCTGAGGAGACAGGAAGTCTCTACCTATGTGCCGTCTTGTCATTTCCACGGTGGCGTTTCTGTTAACGTTGGAAAGCAGACCTAGGCAGAACCTTTCGGAGTTCGATGGATCTGTAAAGCCGTCTACGGTAAGCGAAGGCTGCGATGCGTGGAAGGTCTCCCCCACTCTCTGGTTCAATTCATAATACGCTATTGAGCACCAGAACGCAGGCTCTGAATAGGTAACCGGCTGAAGGTCTAGAGGGGGGGGAAATTAGAATTTGTTAAAACATGGGGGACGTGTCTGAATCTTTAGTGTTAACTAGTGAGTCACAGCGATGAGCCCGTGACCAGCATTTGTGATAGTGCCCTTAGTTCAATAATACCCCAAATGTTTCGCACATTATGGTTCATGAGAGCTAAAGGAAACTGTCAAATGAAAAGATAAAGGAAACTATCAAATGAAAAGATAATCAAAGATGTCTCCCTCTCCTTTGGGGGTTTTCAAACAGAGGCTAGATGGCCATCTGACAGCAGTGCTGATGCTGTGAACTTAGGCAGATTCGTGAGAGGGAGGGCAGGAAGGGTTACATCAGTACTCAGTTCTCGTGGCCCTTCCTTACACGCCCAGGGAAATGCCGATCACCACTTCGGGGTCAGGAAGCAATTTTTCTCCAGGCCAGTTTGGCCGGGGATCCTGGAGGGGTTTGGGGTTTTTCACAGGGGGTGCGAGGGGGGAAGTATTTGTGAATTTCCTGCATTAGGCAGGGGGTTGGATTAGATGACCCTGGAGGTCCCCTTCCGACTCTATGATTCTAGGTCAGATTCCACACACCTGTTCTGCTTACGAAAGCAAAAAGGATCCCACTGCATCAAAGGAATGCACCTAGAACAGGGTGCGAGGGGCAGAATGCCACACTTAGTGGAGCAGGTGGCTCAGGACTGCCTGATAGTCTGCATTTTTATAGCCGTCATCCGCAGTGAATGAAGAGGAGAAACTACATCACAATTTCATTCTCAGGAATTCACCTCTGAGGCCCCCCAACTCTACTGCATTTCCAGCAAGTCTCTCGAGAGGTAGCGCATACGAGGGAAGGTATTTAGAAAACATACGGGGGGAGACAGTACTAGTGAAACATTCCTGCCCCAACAGTTCTGATTGGCCCATTGCTTGGTGTTCAGTGTAGCACTGTCTCATACTCAGGCAAGACATGCTTCATGGGCTTCTGTTCAGTCTCTCCATGTTTCCAGGGGCCAGAAGCTCTGTGCCCTCCCCACCTCCACTGCACAATGGCACACACAGAGCGATGGTGCCCTTTTTAGAAGCAGAATGAGTCAGCAACAAGCTTTACGCAAGTTATGCTCGGTGACCCAGATGCAGCGCCCCTGCTTCACCACGCTCTGGTTTCTAGGGAACCCAAGTACCTTCTGCAGGCGGCGTGGCAACGTGGCTGCTTGCATGACGTATGTGATACGCTATTAAGGTTCGCTTCCCCTTTAAAAACAGTAAGCTCACACGCACACACACACACACACTTCTCCCTTTTCTCATTCATTTCACCAAATTGTACATGCCTGGCTCGTTTAACCTTGACTGCAGACACACCAGGACAAATCAGTCTCCGATCTCTACGGACCCTATGTGACGGAAGGCGGGAAGCGTCCAAAGAAGTTTCAACACTCAAAGCGCTACATGAGTCGGGACGGACCAGCTATGTGACTTACAGGGAAGTTTCCCAATGGGCCCCTGGCTCTAGAGGTCCACTGGTGGCAAGTTGTCAGAAGAGCCAATAATCCCCAGCAACTTCACCAGTGCCCTGAGGGTCACTCGGCTTGGACTCTTCAGAGGAGGAGATTGGATTTATACCCCGCCCTTCACTTGGAGTCTCAGAGTGGCTTAAAATCTCCTTCCTTTCCCCTCCTCGTAACAGACGCCCTGTGAGGTAGGTGGGACTGAGAGAGCTCTTTCCAGAACTGTCGCTGAAGGAACAGCTCTGACAGAACTACGGCTTGCCCAAGGTCATCCAGCAGCTGTGAGTGGAGAAGTGGGGAATCAAACCCAGTTCTCCCAGATTAGAGTCCGCACACTTACCCACTACACCAAACTGGCCACGATCGTTGGTTTCAGTTCACCAGCTGCCTCTTCCTGCACAGCCACCAGTCAACGCCCACCGCTGTTGCCAATCGGGGGGCCCGCATGCCGGCTTGTTACGTGACAAGGGCCACTCAGCCTGGCTTGTTCCAGTTTGGTGTAGTGGTTAAGTGCGCGGACTCTAATCTGGGAGAACCGGGTTTGATTCCCCACTCCTCCACTTGCACCTGGCTGGATGACCTTGGGCAAGCCATAACTCTGGCACAGCTGTTCTTGGAAAAAGAGCAGTTTCTGTCAAGAGTTCTCTCAGCCCCACCTACCTCACAGGGTGTCTGTTGTGGGGAGGGGAAGGGAAAGGAATTTGTAAGCCGCTCTGAGACACCGTTGGGTAGTGAAGGGCGGGGTATAAATCCAATCTCTTCTTCTTCTTCTTTTGACTTTCCCAGAACAGCCCTGACATCGACGTTCTGTGTTATTTTTAGTGTGCAGAAAAAACAGGCTGCTTACCTGTAACTGGTGATCTTCGACGTGGTCATCTGTGCATTCACACCCATGGGATGTAGTGCACACGCACTGGATCGATCGGCAATGTAGCAAGCTCTTTAATGGATTTTCATGCCCAGACCTCGGGCATGCGCAGGAACCCCACCGCGCATGCCCAGAAGGGAGGGCGCGGACATCCTGCCAGTTCCTTCAAACCGCCGCAAATCAACCCCTATTGAAAATGTAGAAGCTGACAGCAGCGGGGAAGGAGGGCGGGTGGTGTGAATGCACAGATGACCACTCGAAGATCACCAGTTACAGGTAAGCAACCTGTTTATCTTCGACGTGGTCTCTGTGCTTCACACCCATGGGAGATTAGCAAGCAGTGACCTACCTGGAGGAGGGTGCTGGCAGGTCCTTTACTGCGAAGCCGAGGATAAGATGTGATGTCCCATGTTAATACGAGAGTTCTTACGGATGTCTAGGGCGTAGTGCCTGATGAAGGTGTTAGGCGTGGCCCACGTAGCGGCTTTGCAAATGTCCGTCAGGGGCACTCCCTGGAGGAAGGCAGTGGAAGCTGCAACAGCTCGAGTTGAATGAGCCCTGATAGGGCCGGGCAATGGCTGTTTGGCAATCAGGTAACAGAGGCGGATGAGACCCGCAATCCACCTTGAGAGGCGCTGAGCCGTGATGCGAGTCCCCAGCCTTGATGGTGCGACGAGACGAATAGTTGGGAGTCACGTCTCGCTGGGCGGGTTCTGTTCAGGTAGAACAGGAGCGCATGCTTCACATCTAAGGTGTGTAACAGTCTGTCCTCTGAGGATGTTGGAGCCGGGAAGAAATCCGGGAGGAAGACCTCTGCCTGTAGGTGGAATTCTGACACTACCTTTGGCAGGAAGGAGATGTCAGGTACGAGGCGGATGCCGTCTGGCAAAAAGGACAAGTAT
>NW_015172124.1:140879-140990 GCF_001447785.1 Gekko japonicus | reverse complement strand
CGCAAGTTGCAAGTGGCTCAAAGGGTTTCCTCGTGAGCTGGCGAGGAACTAGAGGAAGGTCCCAGGGAACGACAGGAGTTTTGACAGGAGGGTAGAGATGCAATAAACCTT
>NW_015172124.1:140663-140796 GCF_001447785.1 Gekko japonicus | reverse complement strand
CCATGGAAAGAACAGAACCTTTGCCATTTATAATGGTAGGACCTTCGCGTAGTAGGTTTTCTGGCGTTCAGTAGAACGTTCGCTACGCGGGTGGAAAAACCGTTGACGTTATTCTCCACGCTGTCAATTTCAA
>NW_015172124.1:122573-138835 GCF_001447785.1 Gekko japonicus | reverse complement strand
AAGGGAAGTCAAAAACCCTGTTTGGAGGGTTTTGCCTGTTTGGTGCGAGAAGAGTTTTGCCCAGATCCAAACCATGGTTTTTGGAAGGTGGCTTTTTGGCCTCCTGAAGAAGTCCGCGGTCTCCATTGTCTGACAGGTCCTGCTGAAAAGCCCACCCTGAAGGAGCATTTTTACTGAATTCTGGTAACTATATATATTTTAAATCCCCGTAAACTTTGCTGGGAGCCAATATCGGCTGAACATATTGAATGAAAGTTATTTATTGTATTTAGACATTTATACACTGTTTTTTTTTCCCAGCAGGGCCCCAAAGCAGCTTACAACATTGTTCTCCTTTCCTCCATTTCATACTTACAGCATCTCCGATAGGTAGGTTAAGTTGAGAGTGTGTGACTGACTCAAGGTCAACCAGAAAGCTTCCACGGCAGAGCAGGGATTCGAACCAGGGATCCAAACCACCTCCTAGTTCAGTGGTGGCGAACCTATGGCACGGGTGCCAGAGGTGGCACTCAGAGCCCTCTCTGTGGGCACGCGTGCCATCGCCCCAGCCAGGCCCAGACCATCATTAAAGTGTCGAATTCTCTGCCAAATAATTTTGAGTAAATGAAAGCATTTGGGATTGCTTTCCTTACTTTGTTTGGATCATCTTAAGTTAATGTATGAGTTGTTTTTTCTAAAGTAAAACCTCAGTATTCAGGTTAAATTGCTGTGTTGGCACTTTGCGATCAATAAGTGGGTTTTGGGTCGCAGTTTGGGCACTCGGTCTCTAAAAGGTTCGCCATCACTGACCTAGTATCTATAGGTAGACTGGTATTACGGAGCCAGGAATATCTCCTCAGAGCTATTGCAGAGGCCATCGTTCTTGAGGACGCAACTAGGGCATGTTTTGAAGCGTTGATCTGCTGTTTTGCCAACACCATACCTTCCTTTTGAATAACTCTGGCTGCCTGTGGTTTATCTTCAGGAAGATGAGTTAGGATTTCAGAAAACCTTTCCCACAGAGTGTATTGATATCTGCTCATGCAGGTTAGGTAGTTAGTGGTTTTCATTCCCAACACTCCTGTAGAGTAGAAATTGCCAAAGGCATCCAATTTCTTACTTTCCCTGTCAGAAGGTGCAGAGTGAGTTCTTTTAGATTTAGAGGAGGAATTTTTAAAAAGTTTTTTAAAGAACAAACAAACACTGAAGAAAAAAGGATAAAGTGAGGAAAAATCCGAAGAGCCGTGAGACAAATAGCCAAAAAAGCGAACCGATCAGACCGATGAAAAAAGAGGTCTTTCCAACGCGAGGGGTAAGAAAGGAACTGGCGGGATGTCCATGCCCTCCCTTCTGGGCATGCGCGGTGGGGTTCCTGCGCATGCCCGAGGTCTGGGCGCAAAAATCCGTTAAAGAGCTTGCTACAATGCCGATCGATCCAGCGCGTGCGCACTAGATCCCATGGGTGTGAATCACAGAGACCATGTCGAAGATCTACTGTGCACTGCAAACCAACACGCAACAGATATGCGGGTGCTGTGCCTTAACTATGGAGGGCACAGGGGAGCTTCACAGGCGTCCCAAACAGTGTTCCCTCTAAGTTGAGTTAGTGTGAGCTAGCTCACAGTTTTGTAGCCTCCGGCTCACACATTTTTCTCTTAGCTCAGGAAGAGACGGCTCCAGAGCAAACTAATTTATGCAGTAGCCAAATTGTTCGCTCACCACTTTAATGCCAGTAGCTCACAAAGTAGAAATTTTGCTCACAAGGCTCCACAGCTTAGAGGGAGCATTGGTCCCAAACTTTTTCAACTGGAGTCCCTTTTGCTGCCTTCTGGACCCTTCCGAGCCAACACTGTGTATATCGTGCAGGGGAGTGCAGGAAGACCATGCGTAATGCTATGCAATGGTGTGTCTAAGCCCCGTGCTACATACTAGGATCTGCTGTTAGGTCATAGCTCTGCCACAGGAGTTTGAGCACGATTAGAACAGCATGTTCACATGAACACATCAAGCTGCCTTATACTGAACCAGACCATCGGTCTGCCAAGCTCAGTGCTGTCTACTCAGATTGGCAGTGGCTCTCCAGGGTCTCAGGCTGAGGTCTTTCCCATCACCTGTTTCCTGGTCCTTTTAACTGAAGATGTCGGGGACTGAACCTGGGACCTTCTGAATGCCAAGCAGGGTCTCTACCACTGAGGAAGTAAAATGTCCTTTGTAATAGGTCGTGATGTCACAAGACAAATGTGGGCAATCACGACCTAATCAGAGAACAAATGCAAAGAAAACAGTCGTGAGAGTCTGACCTACAGATCAAGCAGCCAACGAGACTTGCAAAGAAAATGCTTTCTGTATATTATGGTCAACAAGCACTGCAACACAATAAACAAATAATAGTAACTTATAGTAACTTGAGGACGCTGATCTCAATAAGTATTCAGGCTCAGATATGCTGCCAAGCTTCTAATGGATCCCAGGCGTCTCACTCTGGTGATTCTTGACAGAGTGCAATTAAAGGGACCTTGCAAATTGCTGACAGGTGATAAGAGGCTGTATACTTAAAGAAACATCACATAGTGGTTTACAAACGGACTAAATGCAGAAATGGACCTTTCATGTTTTTTTGTGAACCACTATGTGATGTTTCTTTAAGTGAGACGCCTGGGATCCATTGGAAGCTTAGCAGCATATTTGAGCCTGAATACTTATTGAGAGCAGTGGCCTATCCTGTGTTCCCTCTAAGCTCAATTACTGTGAGCTAGCTCAGTTTTTTAGCCTCCAGCTCACACGTTTTTGCCTTAGCTCAGAAAGGATGGCTCCACAGCAAACTGATTTATGCAGTAGCCAAATCGCTCACTCAGAACTTTAATGCCAGTAGCTCACAAAGTAGAACTTTTGCTCACAAGACTCCACAGCTTAGAGGGAGCATTGGTCCTATCCCAATGTATTTTAAGTTACTATTATACATGGGTTCCATTTTTAAAATACTTTGTATTTTTTCATAAGAGGAATATTGCTATATTGCAGATCTTTCCTGATTTGTTGTGAAGCACTTTATGTGCAAGACAGCTTTTGTACTACTTTGTACGTAAGACTGTATTTAGATTTTATACTAATTTTCCATTTTTCACATTGTACATATTCTAAAGATTTGTATTTTTGTACAGTACAGAATATTTCCTGAGGAAGATCCAATTTTGAAACGTCACTATATAATCCGGAGACGACGCTAATGATGTATTTTCACACTAGGATTTTCTTATGGTTTGAAGGAATTTGTTCATTGTGTTGTAGTGCTTGTGGACCATAATATACAGGAAGCATTTTCTTTGCAAGTCTTGCTGACTGCTTGATCTGTGGGGTCAGACTCTCACGACTGTTCTCTTCACATTTGTTCTCTCTACCACTGAGCCACGGCCCCGCCCCACGAATACGATCACCTGAATCTGCCTGACACCACTGATCTCTCAAGGTCAGTACTGTCTTCTCAGACCGACAGTGGCTCTCCAGGGTCTCAGGTTGAGGGGCTTTCGTATCACCTCCCGCCTGGTCCTGTTAAGTGGCGATGCCGGGGATTGAACCTGGGACCTTCCGCGTGTCAAGCAGGTGCTCTTCCACTGAGCCACAGTCCCTCCCGAACCCCTCTTCTAAAATAACCAGGCACAGGGAAAAATTAAAGTAAAAGTCGCTGCTCTTCCGGGGGGTGGGGACGGGGACAAAAGGGCTACTGCAGAGGTTACTTTTTCCCACCTGGAATTTTTCACCTTGTTCTACCTCCGCTCTGCATCAGCTCGAGACCTAAATCTCCACAATGAAAAGAGAGGGTAACGAAGACCACGAAGAGGTCACCTGGAATTTCTGATGTCATCGTGGACAAAAACAACCAGTCCGTCCCCACCAGTTTTATCACACGGTTCCTCTCCCAGATCTGTCTTTTCTGAATCCCGCTTTCTGCGTCCTACGCTGCGCTTGCTTAAGTTAGGAGGAGGGGGGAAGTGTCCACTGCTTACCCAGGCTGTGATTGACAGGCGACAGAGTACTGGGAGACAGCTCCGCTGGGGATCCTGCAGAGTTAAGAGACAAGGGTGACTTTACAGCAAAATACAGCAAAGGTGCCTTAGACTGCAAGAAAGCCTCGATCTGCCACACGCTCAGTGTTTCTCTTGGAAGCCGCACAGCCGTGATTTGAAGAGCCTCAAGGCTGGTTTTTACTAACACAGAATGTGGAAGATTTATCCCTGAGATATCCCCGCAGAGCTACTGTCCGACTGTGTAAGTACGCTTTGGAACCTGACCCGAGCTTTGCTGTTTTGAGTTTTTAAAATGTCAACAGTTAAAACAATTGGCAGAAAACTCAAACCACAGGCAGATTTCTTTTTTAGAAAGATTTAGAAGTCCCGGGGTTTATGGGCCAGAAAGGAGAGAGTGGGAGAAAACAGGCTGCGCTTTCCTTGTCACGGAGGGGAAAGAGAACTACGGAATTTGCTCAAATAACCTGGTTGGGCTTACAACTCAATTCTACTGCTACCCAGGAGAATCAAGGGCAAGGTTATGAAATCAAGGCGGGGGGGGGGGGGGACACACCAAAATATTTGTATATAAACCATTTTTAGGAGATCTGAACTGCACCTTTTCCATCTCTCCTCATAACTTTAGCCCTCCAAAGGGTGGGGGGTAGCGAATCCAGTCCCATGATCAAACATTGTTCTTCGGTCTGCATCCAATACTTTTGAACACTGCGCCACGGTTCAGAGACAATACAAAGCCACAGGATGCCGAGGTTAGGATGCTAACCACACATGGCAAGCCAATCACACCCTTCATGTCAGCAAGCTACATTTTGCCATCACCCCAGAACCAGCCAACTATGGCTCGCGAGCCAGGATCGGACATTTGCAGGCCACGCATGCAAACCACAGTTTGTCATTTCAAACGCAAGCTGTGGTTTGCCACACGCCTGGAAGTCACCGGTCAGCTTGTGGTGCGAGAGAGCCAAAGGCCCTTCTGGGCTCTTCTACACAGTGTAAATTATTCGTCATCACAGACTTGTTGGAGTCCATACAGACAGTTCCATGGTCCCATCTTAAACTAATAACTCTCGGACAGCCTTGGCGGAAAAATGCTGAGGCGGCGGCAGCAGCAGAGGAGGAGGTTGGCCCCTGCGTGAACTGGGATTCTCTACCAGATGGACCACTGCTCTGGTCCAGCAGGGCTCTTATTATCGAATTTATCAAATTTATACCCCGTCCCGCCCTCCCCGCTGAAGCAGGCTCCGGGCAGCTTACAGAAGGATTCATAAAACACACAAGTAACAGTTAAAGCAATGCTAAAACGACCAGATATCAAAGGTGCTAGTGCATTAAGGGAAGAGTCATTGAATCACCTAACACAGTTCCCTTCGATCTGAAAGTCTCTGGTTTGAGTTTGGGGGGGGGGGGTTAACAATTACCTGTATCCATGCTTTGGTTCAACTGCTGGTCGCTTGTTTCTCCATCTTCACTGATATAACCAGGCGGTGGCGTTTCTACCAAGAGCAAGCGAACAACTGATGAGTCACAAATATAGAGAAAAGTTTCTGAGCACCACATATAATTTGGGGGTGAAAACTTAACCTTCACATTTTCCACGGGGGCCCTGACTGATAAACAAGGTGTCGTGCCACTGTCCTTCACAAATCTGTAAAAGGGGGGAGCCGGAGGGTGCCATTTGCTTCTCCTTTCACCTGCTACTGCTCGGGTCAACCCCCTTCCTGTTCTCTACGCTTCATTCAGACCTAGCACACGGTTTAATGAAACAAATGGCCAAGGCAGAGGACGACCAAACGGATCTAAACTACAGCCACTCACGCATTAGGATGCTGGTTTTTCTACAGTCTGTCTTACCCACTTTCTCCCTCCTCCCAGCAGAGCCTTCTAATGACGGGAATGTTGGCTTCCCAAGTCCTGGCACCTCTGCGTGAAGTTGCTGATAGAGAAGGGAACGATTTCAACTCTCCGACTTGCATGGCTGTTAACTGTGCGGGCCTTCAGCCCCAGGAACCCACTTCTGGGGGTCAGACCGGGAGAAGGAAAGAGCCCTGGAATCAACGCTCCCTTTAAGCTGTGGAGTCTTGTGAGCAGAAATTCTACTTTGTGAGCTACGGGCATTAAAGTTGTGAACGAGCATTTTGGCTGCTGCATCAATTAGTTCACTCTGGAGCCATCCTT
This sequence comes from Gekko japonicus, assembly GCF_001447785.1. Taxonomy (NCBI): domain Eukaryota; kingdom Metazoa; phylum Chordata; class Lepidosauria; order Squamata; family Gekkonidae; genus Gekko; species Gekko japonicus. The sequence goes on along the minus strand of NW_015172124.1, from coordinate 132,656 downwards.
CCTGAGCTAAGACAAAAATGTGTGAGCCGGAGGCTTAAAAACTGTGAGCTAGCCCACACTAACTCAGCTTAGAGGGAACACTGCCCTGGACCCACCCCACCCCCTGGCTGCTGAAGCGTAACATGGAAACAGGTAAAGAGTTCCTGAGATTCTCTTTGCAGGACATTAAGTACAGCATAAGCTCTGAACACAGCTGTGTAGAATTTTTTTTAAAAAAGAAATATACAGTATGCCAGTCTCGGACATATGGAATGAAACACAGCCATCTGTGAGAACAACATAGGTGGTCTCTGTACATAAAATATAAGCAGAATATACTGTAAAATTAAACATAGGTCAGCAGGGAAATAAACAGAATTTAAACGAGGTTACAGAAATATCTAAAAATATGTAGCGTAAAACCCTGGCTAAGGATACAGCTACATTCCCGTAAGCTTCTGGAAGAAGGAAAAGGGCTGAGAGAGGTAAGGAATGAGTTCTCGAAGTCCAGAGCCATCACCGAGAGAGCCCGGGGCCAGTGTTCCCTCTAAGCCGAGTTAGTGTGAGCTAGCCAAACTGCTCGCTCATAACTTGAATGCCAGGAGCTCACAAAGTAGGGTTTTTGCTCACAAGACTTCACAGCTTAGAGGGAGCATTGCCCGGGGCCCTCCCACAATGACAAGCGGGGCTCTCAAAAGGCTAGGAAGCATTAAGGTGGCTCACAGCAGAAAGCACTCCAAAATATGCCAACAATGTGTGGGGCTTATAGGACAAAGCCACAAGGCTTCCTTGAAATAGACCTTGAACCGGGCGAGTTTACAAGACGCTTAGTTTCTCGCAGTTCAGGCCGCCAAGAGATCCTCGAATGGACTATGTGTCTTGTCCTTGAACCCAATCTGTTAGCGGGGTCATCTGGCAAGCACCAAACAAGAAGAACATAAGAACATAAGAGATGCCAATGTTGGATCAGGCCAAAGGCCCATCCAGTCCAACACTCTGTGTCACACAGTGGCCAGAAATACCAGGGGCCATCAGGAGGTTCAGCCGTGGGGCCAGGACACCAGAAGCCCTCCCACTGCTGCCACCCACCCCAAGCACCAAGAATACAGAGCGTCACTTGCCCCAGAAATTCCATTCCCAGAAACTCCATTTCCGAAGTCCCATTAATTCTGAGAGGAGGAGGAGGAAGCGGCGAGGAGATTGGATTTATATCCCGCCCTTCACTTGGCGTCTCAGAGCGGCTTACAAACGCCTTTCCCTTCCCCTTCCCACAACAGACACCCTGTGAGGGAGGTGGGGCTGAGAGAGCTCTTTGGAGAACTGCTCTTTCAAGAATTGCCCACGGTCACCCAGCAGCTGCATGTGGAGGAGTGGGGAATCAAATCCGGTTCTCCCAGATCAGAGTCCATGCACCTAACCACTACACCAAACTGAGAGCAGAGTGAGCCAAGCCACTGGTGTCGAACTCAGGCAGGCAGAGTCCACAGCTCACAAAAAGGTGTAAATCAGAAAAGCAAACCCAAGAGGGGGCTACTAACTCCTGCATCCTGGGCAATGTGCTTTCTTTTCTTTTCTTTTCAGCACACTAGGCACGACATGGATTCAATCCTTCACACGGGCAAAATAAGCAAGTTTCGTGCCACTTGCTTGTGCACTGAGAGTACCTGGTATGTAATTGCTCTGTGGTTCGATGCCGGCTGGAAAGTTAGTGTTTTCGGGAATGGAATGGGTATAGTCGTCTAGTGGCGGAAGTTCGGTCAGGATCTCGGTATGTCGTGGCACTAAGACGGGAGGCAGAACTGGGGGAGGAAAAACCCCAAAGCGTTAGACAAGGCGCTCTAGGTAGACACTAACCGCAGTTTTATAAAGCCAGGATCAAGAACTAGCTCTGCACCCTGCCCAGACTGCACCAATCTCACCCATGGGGCTTAGTTGAAAGGACAGACAACGGTGATGTACTAGATCCATGTTTCCTTAGGGTTAAAAGAGGCCAAAGTGAGGTACGGTTTAGGCAAAAGGATACACCTCCCTAATACCATGGGGAGACCTTCAGGACGCTGGGGCCGGGGGAGAGACAATGCAAGATGCCCCCATGCAAGTCGAGCAAAACAGCCAAAGGACTTTGGCTCACCTGTGGCCCTCTGGCTCCGCAACAAAGCTACAGTATAGGGGTTCCCAAGGTGGAGGCCACATGGCACCTAGTGATACCTTACTGGGTACCTGCCAAGGGCTTTTAGAGAGTGGGCAAGGCCATTTCTGATTGCCTGTGCAGATTACAGTAGCATTGCTTCAGCAGCAGCAGCCAACACAGTGCTGGTTTTATTTTCTCGGCCTCATTCTTCTTCCCCAGTATTTTCTGAATTACCCCTCCTTTCCCCCAGCACTTGGACTTCCTCTGGTTAGGCATGTGGCTTTGCCTCGGGCAGCAGCCGTTTTGTGGTTGCTCCCCACCACCCTGCGTTGGAATTCCAAAGGTGCCCAAGGGCTTGAAAAGGTTGGGTACGCCATGGAAGGAGGGACTCCCCTGTTTAAGTTCACCGCCACCAGGAGACCATGACTAGCCTCAGACCACCCAATGAGATTTTATAACCCGGGTCTCTCTGGGTTTTCAACTGTTCTATCTAGTGCAGAATTCGCTTTTTTGGGGCCTCGGGGTCAGACAGTCTGACACCACTGGAAGCTAGCAGGGAACAAGAAGAGACGTGTGAAGAAGCAATCCGAACCAATTTTCAGATCCACACACACGGGAAAAATCAAACGATGGCTGATCATCTGGGTTGACTTCAGTGGCCAAGACGCCAAAGAGAGATATTCGATGATTGTACATACTGTGTTTCTGAAGCCTTACTCTGATGCATCATTACCTGCCCTGAGCCTCAGCGATGAACTATACGACAAGTAACCTGAAGTATATGACAAATAACACAAAGAGAAGCCCTACTGCTATAGCTGCAAGCATTTACGTCAATGTTGAGCAATACCCCGCTATACCAGACAGTGCCAAACACATGCATTCAATACAACAAAACAATGCATTTCGACATTTAAAAGCACCACTGTCAAGGTTTTTAAAAACTGGATTAGCTCCCACTCGGCTCTCGGGATTCTCTTCCTCTCAAACTTTGCGCACACTGAGCATTAGTAAGAAAACTTAAGTCAAGCGAGCCCCGCCGAGGCCACGCCTTCCCGCCAACAGCCGCTCGCCGTCTTCCTACCTGGAGTCTCCACTCTCTGGTAATGGTACGGGTTTACGCACACTTCGTCCTTTTTAAGATTAAAAGCATAGTCACAGTTCTCAATTGCCTTAAGTTCGTGGTGACTGTGGAGGTCAGGCCAGCGCCACAACCGGCAGTAAATGACATGTGGTAATCCTTTACGGTGAGACACTTGTAGGCGGCCATCGAGAGACCTGAGGGGAGGGAAAGTAAGCCAGAAACATTTAGAGGTGTCCACAGGAGGCGCGTCCAAGTCGAGAGGTTCAGAACGGTGGGTGTTTATTCACTGCCCTTCTCCTTCCCCGCCACCCGGACACCAAAAGGGCCATGAGAGAAATCTGTATTCATCCGGGAAGTCTCGAAATAAGAGGAGACGGTGTTATAGACTGGCCCCTTACTTATGCGGGCCCCTGGATCCAGCAGTTCTTGTGCGTGAGGGGGGCCATTAGAGGCCGCTGCACGTTTAAGGTTACGTTAATGATCTCCCCACCACCACCCTCAGTCCCTCACCACTATACTAAAACATTAATTGTTCCTTTACGTACATTTGACTTACAAGACTGCCCATAAGATTACCGCAGTCAGCCACCCAAGAGATTCACGTTGGCTTACAACCTGAAGCTTGCATAAGACACAGCTGTGTTTGCTTGCGGGTTTCGCGATCTGCTTGGCGTTCTCACGTCCCCCTTGCTGCTACCGGTTGAAAAGTTTTGCTAGTTTTAAGACAAGAGCCTGCCTAGGCCTACACAAATGCAGATGGTTTTATGACTCATGGGATGAGAAAGACGGACCTCAGGGCACAATGCAAGTAAAGGGTGACATGGGAAAAAAAAAACCATCAAAAGCCTAGACAAACTGCTCACTCAACGTTGTTATTATTATTATTATTTGGCTCACTGAATGCGCATACCTGACTAGCAAGTCAAAAACCAGTGTGCAAACTAAGGGTTTTTTAAACACACACTTGATAAAAGAGACTCAAAATCCCCCAGTCTCGTTAGACGAATACCAGACCGTGTGGTTGCGTTTCCCCGACCCTCCCTAGGTTTTCCCCCTTTTCAACAGCACTGATGTGGAATGAGGCTTTCCCGAAATTAGAATTTCATTGGTCAAAACATCAGCTGAGAAACACTTTTTTAAAATCTATTGTTTCAAAATGCTTTACTGACCAGGAAGCATTTCCAGCAGACAAGACCCTCAGAAGCCAATCCCTCCCACAAGATCTCTACAATGAGACACAGGGCAGAATATTCACCTGGTTTGTTCAGAGAAGCTGTAAAGGCCTGTTGTATCCCACTGATCTATCGTATTTGGTGTACTCAGTCCCCAAATTTCAGAGCAAGTGCTGTGCATAAATCGAAAAAAACAAAAACAAAAAAAGTTGATGTGAATATGGAATCATGGTTATTCAAACTACCGTGATGTAAAGACATGGCGGGGGGGGGGGGGATGTACAGAAAGCTCCCTTTCACATAGAAGATACTGCTTTTAGGACACAAGACTTGGCTGCTGTATTTTCTATATGAAGGAGGCCAATAAAATGGAACATGTGACTCAAGGTAAAATGATGTCTCAAAAAGGTGACCAAGAGTTACCTGGATTTAAACAGATCGGCATATTTGTAAGATACCTTAAAACAGGCAAAACCTCAACCTGGCAGAACACAGTATCTAGTTGAGTTTGGGGTTGTTTGTTTGTTTTTTAAGGGAATACCTTTGCAAGCCTGCTGAAAGTCAGAAACTAAAGCCACGTTAATAGGAAGTTACGATTTCTACAAGTATTTGAAGCAATATTCAGGAAGCACTGCTGTGATGTAGGATGATTACTAGGGTGAGCGTGCAGGGCCGGGTTAAGCCATCGAGCCATCCCAGTTTTCTGTGCTATAGACGGGGAGAAAGTGTGTTGCTAACGTTTGCTGTGGACTGCTAGGGATTTAAATCCAACATTTTAAAAAAATGACACAACTCCACTTAAAACATGGCATGTGTTTTTTTTTTCACCCACAGCACTTTCCTTTAAACGGCAAACCAAAGATGGCTGCCATTTCATGGAAACCCAACTTCACAAAGTCACCGATCCAAGGAAAAAGGACAGAAATCACAACAAATAACCATTTATACCACTGGCAGAAATGAAACAGAAGAAATACCCACTATTATTTCTATGTAATTGCTGTGCATTCTTCAGGAACTGTGTGCTGGGTGCCCGTCTACCAGAAAGCAGTGTATCTCTGAGATGCAGACAGTTCAGTGCATGATCTAAAGTAATGTACCGGGTGAAGCGTCTTGAGCTCCGTGCACTTTTTACAAGTCTTTTTCCAGGAGAGTTCAGTTACTCTCCACACCTTCCAACACTTACCAACAGAAGACAACCCAATACGGGTTATCCCGGTACTCATTAGGTGCGCTGCATCCTCTGGGGCTGACCTGCGATAATGTTTTAGCTCTGAAGGGTCACGTCTCGTGGGTGAAGAACCAGAGGAGGGGCAGCCAACTTGCATGTTTAGTGGCACACAGTGAGCACTGTTTGCCTAGGGAGTTCCCATTAATATAGCAGATGTTAAAAAAGAGGATCTGGTAGTTCTGGTTTTGCATTACCCTCTGTATAGCAAAATCATTCCAAGAAGTCGCACAAGAAGTCACACAATGTTGGCCCACCTTCCCAGATACAAACATCAGTCATTTATAGTCCGGGGGGGGGGGGGGGAGCTATTTTGTTAAGCAGTTTTATCTATTCTAATTGTGCGTGACTTATTCTCATAAGCTACCAGGTAAATAGTCATTTGCCTCAAATATGAGTATTTCCCAGATTCTGAGAACACAGATGCAAATTTGAAACAGTATCCCAATGGCTTAGATGTTGAAGTTAACCAGATAACAAATCCTGCAGCTATTGGATACGCAACCAGTTCTTGCATAATTTTTCTTCTCTTTCAAATACTATAATCTGTGAAGCATTGCATATGAAAATATTAACGCAGTGCATTAAGGGTTCACAGGAAAAAAACTCAGGAGACCGCTCCTACTCAAGACTTTTATTGCACAAACCACACGCACTCTGCATTACAAAGTTACATACGTACACCCACACACAAACCACAAATTCTTTAGGTATCCCAGTACTGAGAAAAACAGTTAAATCCAAACCAGCACTTTATCAGTCACAAATTAAGGCTATATGTGGACTTGGTTCATTGTTCCTGCCCTTTCGCCATTTTCACACTTTGACAGTACAGACACGGCTGTTTACCCGTGAGTGGGCTGCAGGCTGACACCCACCCCTCCCCACCACCACCAGGTTACATGTTAACACCACCTTTCGACCAAAGTTGGCAAAGCTCCAATCGAGAGCCAGAGTCAGGAGGAAAAGTCATGTACTGGAGGAGCGTATGAGACAATGCAGCCCAGTGCTTGTTATAAGCATTATACCCTAGATAAACAAGGGGGGGGATGTAGCACTTGCTGTTATTTTGACATGAAGTACCTCAAAAGAGGGGGGCCTGGGGAACTTATCTTGCTCAGACTTCAAGCCACAAGTCTCCTAAACTCCATGGAGTAACTCTGCTTTGCCTCTGGAAACGAAGAGACATGTATGGCACCCCAGCCCCGTGTTTCATGAGTTAACTTTCTGGGACATTCTCATACATGCATTTCAAAACAGCTTCCTGAGTCGCTTAATCCTGAAAAACTATTTCTCCCTTTGGAAGACGCTTCTTAAAGCATTTCTTCCAGTCAGAGAGGAAAGGTTTTGAAAACTGGCACCTGTGACGGTTGACCAATGCTTCCTATTAGGACAGAATCGGTTTGCAAAAAGCCCGTTCACCCTCCCCGCCCCAACACAATGCTTTCAAGGGAAAAGCAGCTCGCAGAAGCTCCAGATTGCTGGAATCGCTGCTACACGGCCTTGCTATTTCAATGCTCTCCCTGTCATATTTCAGAACTTAAAATTCAATTAATACAAACCATGGCCAACACCACAACTTAGTCCAAAAAGAAGCCATTTCAGTTGGGGGAAGCACAAGTCAAAGTCCTTCTCGCCTCTCTCCCCATCACAAATTTGAGATGCGTCTTGACAGAGCATCTACACACACACACACACACACACATCTCTGCACACACACACACACACACGCACACACTTTTAAATCTGGCCTGCTCTTGAAGAGATCCTTTCACTCTCTGAAGCAGCATTTCTAACTCAAGGTCCCAGCATAAATAGCTTTTACAAGAGGTTATTTGGTGAGTGCTGGGAATGCATGAACAATCCCCCCCACCATCTAGGGAGAAATAACCAATCTGAGCTGGCCTACGGTGAAGGCTTTGTCGTGAGCCCTCAACAGAAGAAAGCCAAGCTCAATTTTTTTCCAGGGCAGTAGACAATTATCCCAGTTAACCCAAAGAAACATGCCTAGTATACCACTTTCGTGATAAATGTTCAGCAGAATCCTCCGAAATCATGCACACGCTGCCTCTGGGCGGGAATTACAGAGTGCTTCTCCAAGTTACGCATGGCAGGTCACTGCAAAACCAGCCTCTCTTGCCCACTCAAGGCCTCAGTTCTGATCAAGAAGTCCGTGCTCCTAACCACTACATCAAAGGGAGAAGGGGAAACTGGATATGCTATCCCGAGCTCTTTGGAGGAAGGGTGGTATGAAATGCGGCACACAAAGTGTCCTGGCCTAAAGCCAGACATTCCACAAAGCGAAACCCTGACCAGCGTGCATACTTGAAGCACCTGTCACTCATCTCAGGACTAAAGTAACACAAGGGGTACAGCAATGGAAAATCACGAAGACAAACAAAATTGCTGCAGATGTGCATACAATTAGAAAATAGTTGGCAATAATATAGAACAATAGAATTCTAAGATGTTTAATTCTTGTTTTCAGCAAAGAGCGCCATCGAGATGACGTCGAGATGAGCAGAAACGCAGATTACGAACTTCTCGAGTTCTAGCGTTCGTTTCGATACAGTTCTTTATGAAACAAATCTCAGAATCTCAGTTCTTTAATGCTCTTCATACAAATACTTCACAAGAAGGAATTCCTAAATCCAGAAACTTTTCCAAACAGCTTTGGACTAACAATTTTTAACTTCCTGTTTTAACTGTTTGGAAAAGTTTCTGGATTTAGGAATTCCTTCTTGTGAAGTATTCGTATGAAGATCATTAAAGAACTGAGATTCTGAGATTTGTTTGATAAAGAACTGTATCGAAACGAACGCTAGACCTCGAGAAGTTCGTAATCTGCGTTTCTGCTCATCTCGACGTCATCTTGATGGCGCTCTTTGCTGAAAACAAGAATTAAACATCTTAGAATTCTATTGTTGTTCTATATTATTGCCAACTATTTTCTAATTGTATGCACATCTGAAGCAATTTTGTTTTGTCTTCGTGATTCACTCATCTCAGGACTTCCATAGTCACTGACCAGAATCAGCAAGCTATACATTTTACCTCGGTTGGCTCGGCGTTTTGCTGTTTATCCGTGCTTACCACCAATCTTATGCTTCCCCAAACATTGTTTGTGTGTATCTGTGCATCGGCATGCTTGGAGGTGGCATCTTGTACACTTCTGGCCTTAGGAACGAGCAGCAGCAACAGCAGTGTGAGGCTTATACCACTTCTGCTTGTTCCAGAGTTCAACAGGGCAAATAATACCACCTGCCATCTATCCAGGGAGGGGAGGGGAGGCTGCTTCATGCGACACAGAGCACTGGAGCAGGCAAAGGTTGACCATTCCAAACAATGCTCCCTGTAAGCTGTAGAGTCTTGTGAGCAAATATTCTACTTTGTGAGCTACTGCAATTAAAGTTGTGAGCGAGCAACCTGGGCTCCTGCATAAATTTGTTGGCTCTGGAGCCATCCTTCCTGAGCTAAGACAAAAATGTGTGAGCTGGAGGCTAAAGAAACTGTGAGCTAGCTCACACTAACTCAGCTTAGAGGGAACACTGGTTCCAAACCTCAGCCAGCTTGAGACACTTCGCCTGAGTTCCCTGCAGTTAACTGAAAACTGAGAATTTGGGGAAGGGGACCTGAGCTCTCCTGCGTGCTAGGCAACACCAAAAGACATGAAGAGCTGAAAGGTAGGCTTGGAGGAGGCTAGGACAGACAGCTGCTATGGTGAAGTTACAGGGGTTTTTCTTCATGCTATTTTATTGGAAACGTAATTGGAGGTGGGGAGGAGGCATGACTTAGCAGCAGAGCATCTGCTTTGCATGAAGAAGGTCCCAGGTTCAATCCCCAGCACCTCCAGTAACAGGGACCAGGCAGTAGGCCATGTGAAAGTCGCTGCCTGAGACCCTGGAGAGCTGCTGCCAGTCTGAGCAGACAAGACTGACCTTGATAGACTAATGGCCTGAGGTAGAAGGCAGCTTCATGTGTTCAAGTAATCTGCCTCTCAGTCGCCCCCGGGGAACGGGAACTATTCTTTTCTGTCTAGCTGTCAGTGAGGTGGTTTCAGCCGGTCAATAAGGACCGCCCTAACTCTAGCCCAGGGGTGGCCCAAGCTTGCTTAACGTAAGAGCCACATCGAATTAAACTTTAGATGTTTGAGAGCCGCAAGACGTGAAGAAATATTACACACACGTTTTTAATTGGAAAATATGCAGATCTTTTTTATTAACATTAAATGAGACTGCCAAAAATAAAACCAAATGGGGTAAAAACAGATATTGATAATGATATTTATTTGTCCAAATGATATTTGTAGGCTTGATGGGAGGTGCTTTGAGAATGCATTTAAAGTTGCCTTCTTTCTCTGCTCCCCCCTTGCCTCAAGCCTACCCAGGAACACTAGCTGGGGAAGGGAAGACTGATCGGGAGAGGCGTGTCTCTCCTTTGCTTCCCCAGCCACCCTGCCGGGAGCCGCACAATATGTGTGAAAGAGCCG
>NW_015172124.1:121755-122561 GCF_001447785.1 Gekko japonicus | reverse complement strand
CTCTAGCCCAAGGCGGTAGGTAGGTTTGCAAACCTACGATGACACAGCAGCAGCAGAACTGGAAGAAGAAGCAGAAGACAGGCAGTTCCACTGCCGGTCTGATAGAAGATGCATAGAACAGGATGCATAGAACAGAAAAAATAAATATTTCTCCCTAACATCCCCTTCATTATAGTTAAAGACATTTTCGGCAGGATACAACGATCCTTACTTCAGACGTTTTAAATTTCAGATTTCATGACTGATCTATTTGGCAACTATATTATTAATTTCATACGGCAGGTGGGTTTTTTGAAACCTGTGTTGTGTTTCTAGATGGCAGCAAACCTGAAGATGCAGCTCACGGGGATAACTACCATCTGGTCCTGATCATTACTGTTCATCACTTTCCTCAAGAATCTCTTGTTCAGTACTGTAGTGGACGTTTTCCACAAATTGTAGTTAAAAAGGTACTTAAGCTTGTCATTATTGCTTGTTTTCTACTTTTAACAATAAAATTGTTAATCATTAAAAAAAAACCTCTCAGAGGCTAAGCCTTTAAGAGCCAGTTTGGTGTAGTGTAGGGGTGTCAAACATTCAGCCCCAGAGGGCTTCTATCAGGCCGGCAGTGGAACTGCCCGTCTTCTGCTTCTTCTTCCAGTTCTGCTGCTGCTGTGTCATCGTAGGTTTGCAGCTTACAGATACACACCTGAACAGCATACTCAGGATTGCAACAGGACAAGACATTTTGATGCACTAATTCAGAGCAAGAGGTGTCAGTTATCAGACACTGTTAAATAAACAAAATATTGCAGTAGTAAAAAAAA
>NW_015172124.1:83487-121192 GCF_001447785.1 Gekko japonicus | reverse complement strand
AGGGAACAGGAGACTGCCCGGGGCGGGCGGGGGGGGGGAATGGGCAGAGCCACTCTGTGGCTTCAGCATGGCGGAACTACCGCATCTGCAGCAGTCAAGCAGTTTGGGAGCGTCTGCCCAGTGCTACAGTGCTGGCTCTCCGGTCTGCCCATATGGGTTTCCCTTCACACACCCCTCCCAACCCTTGGGGGCCTTGCAGTGAGGATACACTGACTCTGAGCTTACCAGCTACTGTCCTTTATACAGTTTATAAGATTTTATGGCACACATGGCCGGTAGGACAAGGTGACATTTATGTCAGATCTGGCCCTCATAACAAATGAGTTCAACACCTCTGGTTTAGAGTCCACTTACAAATGAAACTATAGAGCCAAGGGGGTGAGAACTTTTTAGGAGCTCCCTTCCCCCTCTTCCCCCCCCCATGAATCCAGTGTACCCCCACCTCTGAAGGCCTCACCAGCTCCATCCTCTCCAGGAAGACTTGACCACTGCTAATGGCAAGCCTAAGCTAGCTCCTCATATCTATACATTCACTGGATAACCACATTGTACCTTGATCCAGGCAGCCTGAATGTGGTTAATTCAAAGCCTACAGCCTACCTGGTTTCTCCCCCACCTCACCCCCCAGTCTAAGAAATTACGTGGCAGCACTAAAAAAAAAAATTACGTTGAGGCCTGAATTACAAATGAAGGATATGTGCCATCACAGGGATTACAGAAACAGGACGACAATTAAGGACTCAACTAAACGTCTGGCATCAAATACGCACGGGGGCTTGGCACTTTTGCTGCAAAATGGGGGGGGGGAAGGGATTTGCAGGAGGGATCAATCCTCCCCAAGCCCATTCTCTTCCAATGACCCCAACGTGGTACGGCAAACCTGCAGATAGATGCGAAGGAGGGATTAGGCTCTTGTCTCTATTTTCCAATAAAAAAAGAAATGGCCTAGGCTCCCAGCTCCAGGTTGGCCCCCAAATACTAAAGTTAGCCTTAACATATAGACCAGGGGTGGCCAAACTGAGGCTCGGGAGGCGACAATGCGGATCTTTCACACATATTGTGTGGCTCCCGGTAGGGCAGCTGGGGAGGCATGGCTCCCCAATCCATCTTCCCTTCTCCAGCCAGTGTTCCCCTCCCTGGGTAGGCTTGGGGTGGGGTGGGAGCAAAGAAAGAAAGCAACTTTAAATGCGTTCTCAAAGCCCCACCCCCACCCCGGCCGGCTTGTCTCTTTAAGTATCGTTACCGATATCTTTTTTGACCCCTTTCGTTTTTATTTCTGGCAATTAAAACATGTGTGTAATACTTGTTCAGGGCTTGCGGCTCTCAGACATCTGATGTTTCTTCTGTGTGGCTCTTGTGTGAAGCAAGTTTGGCTGCATAGACGCATCTACACACATTCCATCCTAAATAGTCCTGCAGCATATGCACTGTTTTACTGAGTTTTTGTAGACCGAGGAAGCTGCGGGGCCATTAGTCTTTCGAGCTCACAGTTCTGTCTGTTGAACGGCAATAACTTCCCCTGACCACGGCCGCAGGTCCTTCCCCACCACCCGCCACCAGGCCTGTAGCCAGGATTTTTTGTTTGGGGAGGCATTTAAATTTTTAAGGGGGCAGTTAATTAAATTAATCTGAATGCCTGTCTTCAAAGGGGGAGGCTCCAAGCCTGTTTATAGCCCTTCCTTTCAAAGAAAAGGGCAGTGAGCGCAGCAGTTCCTAGGAAAAAGGGCATTTAATTGTCTTCAGAAAGCATTTGAATGCCTTTTGAGTGCCCCTCCACAGGGCAAGAAAGCTTAGGAGGGCACTCAAGAGTGGCACCTTCAATACAACTCCAAAAATCCTCCTTTCTGCTAGCCCTGAAAAGAATGGATGCTGCTTATGTAGTGCGGGGCTTGAGGGACTGCAAGCTGCCACTATCTTAACCTAGGCTCCAAGAGTTCAGTTTCAGTGATCTATGACCCATACTCCTCAGGGTAAAGAACGCCACGTTTCTGCATCTACAACATGCACTCATTTTCCTGGGGGAAGGTTGATTCCTATGGAGAATGGGGAACCTTTGCCATTGGTTTCAGAAATTTGAAGGCTTGCATGCCATGAACACCTGTACTGTCATCATCAGACAAGAAACCAGGATATTTGTAATGAGTATAGCCCATCAGTCAGTTCAGCGACCACCACTGCTGCAGGAAATGGTGGTGGGTGGTTACAAGCATAGACAGCTTCAAGCGGGGATTGGATAAACATTTAGAACATAAGAACATAAGAGATGCCAATGTTGGATCAGGCCAAAGGCCCATCCAGTCCAACACTCTGTATTACACAGTGGCCAGAAATACCAGTGCCATCGGTGGACCTCCTGATGGTACCTGGGTTTTGGCCATTGTTTGACAGTTGAATTGGATGGGCCACTGGCCTGATCCAACATGGCTTCTCTTATGTTCTTATGTCTGGGGCAGTGATGCTCTGTATTCTTGGCGCTTGAGGGGGGGCAACAGTGGGAGGGGTTCTGAGTTCTGGCCCTGCTGGTGGACCTTCTGATGGCACCTGGTTTTGGGCTACTGTGTGAAACAGAGTGTTGGACTGGATGGGCTACTGGCCTGATCCAACATGGCTTCTCTTATGTTCTTACGCCCACCACTGCTTATATTCTTACGCTCAGCACTGCAGTAGTAGATTTCACAAAAACAGGACTACCTGAGTCATCTGACTACTTAAAGACTTTGAAGTTTCAAACTTCTGGGTTGCATTACTCCTTTCATTGAAAAATTACTGCAATGCTAGAAGAAATAGCTCCTCTGAACACTTCTTGCAGCCCACGTTTGTCCTTTTATTGCTGTCTGAAGCAAGCAATCATTGCTGGAAAGTTAACTTGCAGCAGGTGGAATACTCAGAAGTCATAACGGCGCTACAGGCGACAGCACATCTGCACCAAGGCAGTTACAGGGACTGCTCAGAGAGGTTACCATAAATTACTCACCTAGTTAGAATCACAAGGCGCTCAATAATCAGGCTTTTCTCCCAGCTCATGATCCAGGGAGCCACTTTTTTTTTTTGCATCCTCCAACATTACAAAGAAGTATCTTTGATTAAATAAAAGGGTAAGCCATAAAGAGATATGATGAATAGGGTACAGCATACAGAGAAATGTTTGTGTACTATCACTGGGTTTTATCCAGGGATAAAAATCACGGATGAAAACGGGCCAGCATGGACAAAAAACCATGTCGGAGGCTGTAATAAGGAGGTGAATCAGTCTAGACCGAGCAAAAAGCTGGCCAGACCTAGCCCAACGGAAGAGCATAAGCCGCAGCCAAGTCTTATAACTAAACACTGCATGCATCTAACATGACTGGGTACCAAGCCTGGATCAGATGAGTTGAACTGATTATGCCATTCGTAATTCAGATCTTAGCTACAAATTAGTGACAGAAGTAGGAGACGATGAGGCTGACCCATAATGTCATCCTACCCTTTTGGTTTTGAATCTCTGAAGTTCTGAATTCTGGCAGTCTATATCCCTAGAGCAGGACGACACAACTGGTCACCCACCAAGTAAAACACCGTCCTGCCAGGAGTACAATATATCTTTCATCCTTGCTGTTTACTGGGGGACTAGAGAGGACATACTCTCAACACCACCCGGCTGGTGACAATACATGACCGGTGGGCTGCATTTGACTTCGTGGGTCACATGTCATCTCTACAGTATCTTCCTCAATGATCCCTTTAGGGATCCTGAAAGAAAGAAAAAACAGAGAAGCAATCTTGCAACTTGCTCTGCAGACCTCGTATTCCCTTCTCCCTGGACATCTGCATAAGCAGAGGCACCAAGTCTCCCAAGAAACAATACGAGGTAGGGGTGGTGTTATTTCAGGTCTACAATGGGTATGTATTTTCTTTCACAAAACAGTCTGATGAAGGCACATAAAATGTACAGAACACGATTATTGCAAATAACAACTTCTGCTGTTCTATTATGTGGTTCGAGGTGTCTAAGACACATGCCCCCAGTAGGGCCAGTGACTATGTAAAAAAAAAAAAAAAAAACCCAATACAAATGCATCTTCCCAAATGTGTATCTATGTAAGTCTGTTCAGTCTTTGCCTTATATGTATGAAATAATTTTTTTAAAAAATAGGACCAGTGATGACGGCTTCAAAAGGGAATTAGATAAGCATATGGAGCAGAGGTCCATCAGAGGCTATTAGCCACATGGTATAGATAGGGACTCTGGGGCAAGTGATGCTCTGTCATCTTGGTGCTTGGGGGGGTCAACAGCTTCTAATGTCCTGGCCCCGCTGGTGGACCTCCTGATGGCACTGGTATTTCTGGCCACTGTGTGATACAGAGTGTTGGACTGGATGGGCCTTTGGCCTGATACAACATTGGCATCTCTTATGTTCTTATGAGCCACATGTGGGAACAAAACTAGATTATTACGTGCCAGGCACACACACCCCTACTTTGCTTTCAGTTCAGGTGAACTAGATTACTTGATGAACATAAGGGTGGGACACAAAAAAAATTGGGACCCTGGGGGATCTGATAGCTCCTTAAACCAACTGGAATGTCTGTAGACTGATTAAATGTTACATGATGTCCTGAAGTTGACTATCTAGTGAAAGCTGCAAAGAAAGTGAAGGAACATAAACCGAAGATTTATCATTTGATGTTATCTAATTCACTTGGATTTTTCTGATGTATCACTTAAGAAACGGTCCCCAACCCCCTGCCCCAAAAGGAAGCCATACAAATTAAGAGATAACTTTTCATGAACTGTAGCGCAGTAGTGATTCTTCAATGGGAGTAATGAAAAGAGTTTCTATAAGCAGAATACAGATGTTTAGATATCAGTATTGATAAAAAATGGATTCTTCTTGTAAAACTATCCCCCCCGAAATGACCTCTGCTTCTTGTAAAACCTTCTCTAGAGACATGAGCAATGCTCCCTCTAAGCTGTGGAGTCCTGTGAGCAAAAATCCTACTTTGTGAGCTACTGGCATTAAAGTTGTGAGCCAGCAATTTGGCTGCTGCATAAATTAGTTTGCTCTGGAGCCATCCTTCCTGAGCTAAGACAAAAATGTGTGAGCTGGAGACTAAAAAACTGAGCTAGTTCACACTACCTCAGCTTAGAGGGAACACTGGACATGAGTAACACGTTAAATGATCCTGAAAGGAGGATTAATGAATCTGGAGAAACCCAGAATGAATCAGATTTGTAAAGATTATAAGAATATGTTTCCATCTATCATGGCTAATGGAAAGCCCTTCCACCATGAGTATCTACTTCTGTAAGACCATTTACAATGTCATCCATCACAATATTCTATGGACTGAATTCCCACCGCCTGTAGCTGGAAAAAGTGTTTTTATCTATTTGCAGTTTTACAAAAGCGTCTCCCCTCTATCAGACCTAGTCTGTTGTTGTTTTTTTAAGAGCATTTATGCAATATACAACAGCTTTCTCAATGATGACTTAAATTGTCAGCTTTGTAGACACTTTTATGGTGCGGAAGAAACTGCTAAATCAAACGGTATCTGCCATGTATTGTATGAAGATTACAAAAGACACCTGCTGCTTAGTAAATCATAACACGGGCCATGATCTAAGATGCAAGCTAACCCAGTGCTCAGAGCTCCTCATCTCAGTATCTGCCCTCCCTTTTGAATCCCCAGTTTAAAAGACTAGTGGTTAAGAGTGGCGGACTCTAATCTGGAGAACTGGGTTTGATTCCCTACTCCTCCTCCACAGGAAGCCTGCTGGGTGACCTTGAACCAGTCACCCTTCTCTCAAACCTCTCTCAGCCCCACCCACCTCACAAGGTGCCTGCTGTGGGGAAGAGAAAGGCAACTGTAAGCCACTTTGAGACTCCTTAGCGTAGAGAAAGGCACACTACCTAAACCAACCCTCCTCCTCCTCCTCCTCCTCCTCAAAGCCATCTTTTGAATCCCCAGTTTAAAAGTAACTTGAGGGGCTGGCACTATAGCATCTGCTGAAATACACCCTTCCTTCTCAACCTCCCCCAGAGTTTGTTTCAGCACACTCAGCCTTCTTTGAGCTCGGGAAATTTTTAAAAGCTGGAGCTTAGTGAGAGCAGCTGTCAAACAAATTCAGAAGAAATATTCTGCTTTTGGGACTGAAAATGGAAGAAGTCAATACGACTAAAAAGACCTTACTCTGGTACTTAATTACAACAGCGAGAATGATTTATGCTCAATTTTGGAAAACAGAGAAAGTGCCAGAAATCGAAGACTGGATACAAAAAGTTCTGTTCATGGCAGAAATGGACAAAATCACGAAAAAGTTGAATAACAAAGAAGATGACGTGTTTTTTCAAGAATGGAGTGACTTTAAAACATATCTGGAAAAGAACTGGGATGTGAAACAAAACTTAATATGTTTAGATCAATATTAAGTCAAATGATGTTATCTTGAGATTGTAATGATAAGAAAATGATATAATTGATGATGTAAAGTAACGTGGAGTAGGGGGGGAAGCATTGCGGGAAGCCACCGGAGGGAGGGGAGGAAATGGGAAGGGGGTAGACAATGGAAAGGATGAAATGATTTAATTATAAATGTTGAATTCCTAAGAAAATAAAAATTGTTTACCAAAAAAAAACAAATTCAGAAGAAATGGTCTGTTTTAGTGTTGCTGCATACCAAGTTCATGGATGCAAGATGGGTTACTGGGATTAAGAAGTCAACAAAGTTTGTCTCAGTGTACTTAGCAGGTGTCATTTTTTTTGTCCAGTCCATAGCATTTAAGAACGTTAAGCATCGATTCCAATATATATCTCACCTCTCTTAATGTAAGAGCTATTTCTACTGTTTCCTGCATTTTACAAAAAGGCCACTCAAGCTTCTTTCTGATTCAAGAACTCACTGAAATGCCAACAGCGTTGTATCAGTGGCTCATCCCTAAAGAATTTCAGCCCTGTGGATCGCCCAGGCTAGCCCAATCTCCTTAGATCTGGGAAGCTATGCTGGGTCGGCCCTGGTCAGTATTTGGATGGGAGACCACCAAGGAAGTCCAGGGTTGCTACAGGCAATGGCAAGCCACCTCTGAATGGCTCTTTCCTTAAAAACCCTACAGGGTTGCTGTAAGTTAACTGCAACTTCACAGCAAAACAAAGGGACTTTGCTTTGTAACAAAACGCATCTCCTTTTCAATGCCATCATCAAAATGTTCTAGAAGCTTACTCAAGTTATAACAGACACAAAGTCCCGGAAGCCCTGGCAAAAATGGCAGGCAACTCGTGGAGGCGTGGTCCGGGCAGTGTGGAGGCGTGGTGACGTAAGCGCGGTCGGAGCCTGCAGGACAGAGACCAGTGCGACTCATCGCGCAGCCGCGCGCCACGGAGGGCCATCCCAGGGGAGCCGAGCCGAAGAGAACCGACCTCCGCCGGAAAAAAGACACTACCGCTTGGTTCCAGCAAGACCCGCCTCAGAAAGAAAAAGATCCACACTGCTTAAGGTGCCTGGTAAGGCATACATCTCCCCTGAATATATGTGGCCCTAGTTAGATGATTAAATATATGTGTAAACCGCTCCAAGCCTTCAGGAAGGAGCGGTATAGAAATGTGATGAAATAAATAAATAAATAAATAAGCCTTCTTTTTACTAAGTTAATATGTCAATTGCTTTCAATTGGAAGGAAGCTGACTCTAGCCATTACACAGTCTTGCACAGCCCTACGCTTTTGGAAAGTGACATCTTAGCTCTACGGCTCGACTATATCTTGACAGTTACAGGATGATGTTCTGATAAAAATGGTGCCACCAACCTCTTGAGATGAGGAGGGAATAAACAATGCATTCAATTTTTCCTCACAGCTTACGCGTTCTTACACGCATGAAGCTGCCTTCTACTGATTCAGACCCCTCGGTCCATCAAGGTCAGTACTGTCTATTCAGCGGCTCTCCAGGGTCTCAGGCAGAGGTCTTTCCACATCACCTGTTCCTTTTAACTGGAGATGTTAGCTGACTGCATACCCAGTCATGGCCTCTCACCCAACAAGACTAAATGGATACCATTCCCTGGATACTGCTTTTATCTCCTCCAAGTACTTATATCCCACCATATTTCCTTGGGTTTAAGGGGGCGGACAATGCAACAAGTTACAAGGACACAAAAGCAGAAGAGTCCATAAATAAAATTCACACAATCACAAAGATTAAAAATGCAGTCGAATCTGCCAAAACGACTTGCCCGCCACCAAAAGCCTCCTAAAACAGAACCACCTAGCATGTCTTCCTACTAAATGCAGCCAGTGAAGATGCAATCTGCACCAACTCCAGTAGTCCACTCCAGAGGGCTGGACCTACAGAGAACCTACGACTTAGTAATTGTTGTACAAACAGTGCTAAGAAAGGGCACAAGTAGGAGAAGGATGCCTGAGGAATGTAATTAGTACAGGGAGTACCACCCAATGGGCTTCACTAATGGAAGCAGGAAGCCAGTCAAAGAATGGATAAGTTCTTGAGTTCCAAATAATTTGCATGTCAGCTTTCTTCTTTGGTTGCCTGCAGACTTACATTTTCCAGATTTCCTGTTCTTGTTCACTTCCTACACTAGGCAAGGCATTTAGTTCCTAAAACCATCCATTGCCTTTTTTTAACCACTTCCTTGACTCTGCTGTTTAACCATGCTGGCATCTTCTTGGCCACACACCATCTTTGTTCACTGTGTGCAACATTTAAAAACTTTGTAGCTCCCTATATAAGCAGGATCGTCATCACTGTGCTTTAATAACTCTAAAGTTCCAATTACTCTATTGCATACACGCTCTTACTCTTGTCACTAGAGGACCAGCAAAGAAATTAAGATGTTCCAGAAACCAAGCAGAGGGTAAGGAGATATTATTTCATTGTGCTAATTGGTGGCTTTATGATGAAGTTTATAAAATTGTTTCTTATAACTGTTCTGAGCTGCCTGGAGAGCTCCATATGGGCTCTGAAGGCAGGCGAGAAATAAAATTTGAAATTGCCAAACACCAATTCTAACAACAGACATCGTTTTATACAAAACCAGCCAGTTTCATTATTGTTTACAGTTTTGTTCAGTAAATATTGGCTGACTGAAGTGTTGACCAAGGAAAAGCCCAGTTCGTTCGCATTTCAAGGAGGACATGTTAGTGGAAGGATCCCCGACGTGCTACCATCTAGCCACTTCAAACACTTTTGACACATGCCTAACAGGAATTCTGGTTAGCAATGTCCATACACAGATCTTCATGCGCAGCAACAAGTGCAGAGGGAAAAGTTTCAATTGAGAAAAATAAACAATGTAAAAAAACACCGAATCACATTCTTCACTGATGTTGCTCAAACAGGATACATGTAAAGCAAAAACCACGGCAAAATCAAAACATCAGAGTCGATGTACTCCATTTCAGCACTGCGGGAGCCTTACCTTGGTATTGTAACGCATTTTGTATTGCAGTTCTGAGTGGTGATCGCTTTTTCAAGCTCGTCTAGCTGCCCGGTCTTCTTGAGCTTCTTGACCAAGCTCTTCACCGCCTTCTCGCACCATTTCTCCTCCTGGCCGTTCTGTTCACCGGCACCGGCACCGCCTGAACCGCCGGCAGATTTCTTCCACCCCAGCAGCCTCTTTACAACAGGTGGGGTAAATGGCAGTATCGATGACATGGCCAAGGCGTGGAACAACCACTGCAAGAATTCAGCCGCCCTGCACAACCTATGGAAGGGGGGGGGGGAGAGAATCGGTTAGACGGCTCAAAGGAAGAACATACCTTCACCTTTCAGGAGAAAGGGACGGCCCCACTCAAAGTCCTTGAAATGTACGTGACAGCACAAAAAGTCTGCCAGTTCTAAAAAGGTGTATTGTCCTTTTTTTGCCAATTATAAGAGCTCTCATCGCCGCATTGTTCATTCATTTAGTTAACGATGATGACCAAGGTCTCACAAGCAGGAATGCTTTTACTGTTCTATCATGAACAATACACTCTTCCTCTCAGTACCATACCTCATGCTATCAAAAGATGGACTTTTTCAGGAAGGCTAGAAGACAACAAAAGGCTTCATGAAAATGTAGATCCCCCCCCCATGTGCCATTTGTGTCTTTTGAAGACTGATGTGCTAGTTTATACTAGGAGTGAACTCCTGAACCGAGTTGCACATGCGTAACTTCCACCAACACAGGAACCATTCTAATCGCCCACAGCTAACAACATAATCATGTCCAAATTTCCACACACACACACACCAACTGCTGCAAACACACAAAAATTAACGTTAGAACAATTTCAAGCAACCGTCTTCAGTATCTCTGCAAGCAGTGGAAGTACGCCATGCAACACCGGAATTTCAGCCATTCCTACCGTGTATCTATGCGAAAGATGGGGAGTATCTGGACAGCAATGATTATACAGGGCTGGATCCGGACGGAATTGGCAGTTTCCACCGATTCCACCAGCAGACCCCACCCCTTAATATTTCTCAGGCTCCCCTACTCCCTCAAAGTAGCATTTCATGGAGATCCGTGGCTGCGGTGGGGAGGGGGGAGGCAGGAAAAGTTCCACTCGGCTACTGGGAAACTTAGTCTGGCTCCAGCACATGAAGCAGCCTTATACCAAACCAGACCCTTGGGTCCATCAAGGTCAGTAATGTCTCCTCAGACTGACAGTGGCTCTCCAGGGCCTTCCACATCTCCTTTGGAGCAGGTTGGTGCAGCCAGTTTGGTGCAGTGTTTAAGTGCACGGACTCTAATCTGGGAGAACTGGGTTTGATTCCCCACTCCTCCACTTGCAGCCGCTGGATGACCTCGGCCAAGCCATAGTTCTGACAAGAGCTGTCCTTGAAAGAGCAGTTCTTGAAAGAGCTCTCTCAGCCCCACCTGCCTCACAGGGTGTCTGTTGTGGGGAGGGGACAGGAGAGGAGTTTGTAAGCCGCTCTGAGACTCTGGAGTGAAGGACGGGGGTATAAATCTAATCTCCTCCTCCTCCTCTCCTCCTAGCTGATCTTTTTATAACTGGGGACGCCAAGGACTGAACCTTGGATCTCTGGCTTTCCAAACAGATGCTCTAGCACTGAGTCGTGGCCCCAACCCTGCAGTCCTCCTGATTTGGCTGACTGCAAAGCCATTAAACACAAGAACTCTGTGCCCCAAGGGGGGGGGTGCACAAACAGAGGAAGCATTGGACTGAACGTCCCAACAGAACCTAAACTTAAATTCTGGCTTTTGTGCGTACATAACAAAAAGCATATTTTGGGTCAGATGAGAAGAAATTCACTGCTGTATAAAGAGGTGTATGCTTGATTTGATTAAAATGTGGAATTCACTGCCAGAGGAAGTAGTGATGGCCACAGGAATAAACAGCTTTAAAGGGAGATTAGATAGAATCATGGAGACTAAGTCTACCAATGGCTACTACCCATGGTGACTGAAGGGAACCTCCACATTCAGAGGCACTAATCCTCTGGATCACAGAGCCAAGAGGCAACACGAGGGGAAGGCCTCAGCCTCTCTGCCCTGTTGTTGGCCCTCCAGAGGAACTGGTTGGCCACTGTGTGTGAGACAGGATGCTGGACTAGATAGATTATTAGTCTGATCCAGCATGGCTCTTCTTATGTTCTTATGGAGGCATCAGCCTCTCTGCCCTGTTGCTGGCCCTCCAGAGGAACTGGCTGGCCACTGTGTGAGACAGGATGCTGAACTAGATGGACTATTGGTCTGATCCAGCAGGGCTCTTATGTTCTTACCATAGAAACCAGTGAAATTAAATACATCACAAAAAATACTGTAGCTTTTCATTAATATATACCACTGTTACAACCTTCAAACTTCAGTGACTAGATCTGAAAGCAGTAGAAACATGGAAGTAGGCGAAACAAATTCATATGCTTTCAGATCATTTTTGTCTACAATTACCACAAAGATGACTTTCAAGCAAGGGAAACCTTTATCTTCACCTTACCATAAAGATAAGCAAAATAGCCACGGTGGCAACAAAACTGCATTGTGTACACCTGTGTATACAAAAATGACAAAGCAGAGAAATGTCTGAGCCCCAGATTACCTGCCCACCCCTTCCAGCTGCAGGAGGGATTCACACCTGCTCTCCACCATCCAACCTCACAGTGCATTTCAGAGGCACTTCAAGCTTCTGAAATGTGGCCTATGCAAAAGAAGGCCCCTCTCATGTGTCAGGGGAGGGGCAGGGGGGCTGCAATTCCAAGTACTGGCTGGCAACCAAGGCCAGCCGGAGCTTATGAGTCCCGGATCTGTAGGGGAAGATCTATGCAGTCACACTGCAGCCACTCCTCTTCTATGCAGCTGCAGAAAACCTCTGTAATGATTATAGATGAAATCAGCTGGTACAATGCAGAGTAATACTTAAAAGTTACCAAACCCACACTTTTCTTTTAGTCAAGACTGAAAGGTCAACGGTATCTCACAGCTCAAACAGCCCTACCTCCCAAATGTATGCCTAGGGCTTCATTTACCGACCACTAAATCTAGGGCCATAAAAAAAAAAAAAAAACACCTACGCAGGGAAGGTTATAGAAGATTCTGCTTCTTATGAGTAGCATTTTTACCTTCTAAAAAGGAGAAAAAAATGTTTTAAAGAAAGACCTAATGAGCTTTGTTCCCTATCCATTTGAAAAATACAGAGTTTGGAGCTCTAAGGAATTCAGTCTTCCAGATCTGGGATACAGAAAAACCCTTCCTGCTAAAGCCACAACTTATCCTCTAACAGTGCGACCTTCACATCTCTAGATAAAAAGGCACCCGACTAAGTCCACGTCCACCCACTGGAGACAGAGACGGAAAGCCCCAGTTCTCCTTCCTTTCCACGAGCGTGAAGAGGAAGGGTAAGGGAAAGAAGCCAGCCTGCTGAGCAACAGCCTCAGTTCTACGCCAGTTCAGCTTTTTGGCCAGGTATGCCACCTGTGACAGACTTCACGATCCTTGGATCCGAGATCGCTGCAGATGGCAGCTGCCGCCATGAAATCAAAACACGCCTGCTCCTTGGGAGGAAAGCGATGGCAAACCTAGACAGCATAATAAAAAGTAGAGACATCACCCTGCCAACAAAAGTCCGTATGGTCAAAGCAATGGTATTCCCAGTAATAATGTATGGCTGCAAGAGTTGGACCATAAGGAAGGCCAAGTGCCAAAGAATAGATGCTTTTGAATTATGGTGCTGGAGAAGACTCTTGAGAGTCCCTTGGACTGCAAGGAGATCTAATCAGTCCATCCTAAGAGAAATCAACCCTGACTGTTCCCTGGAAGGCCAGATCCTGAAGCTGAAGCTCAAATACTTTGGCCACCAAATGAGAAGGGAGCACTCGCTGGAGAAGACCCTGAAGCTGGGAAAGACTGAAGGTCAAACAAGAAGGGGACGGCAAAGGATGAGATGGTTAGGCAGTGTTATCGATGCAACGAACATGAAATTAAGCAAACTCTGGAGCGCAACGGAAGACAGGAAATCGAAATGTAAAAGATGTGGTCCATGGGGTCCATGGGGTCGTGAAGAGTAGGACTCGACTGTGCGACTGAACAACAACAACCCAACTCGCTATGATCTGGCTATGAATAAGGTAAGAAGGCCCAAGCAGCAATAACACAGCCCTACCGCAACTCCAATGCCAGCTAGCAAAGCCAGCAGGAAAGCTTCCTATTTGGAAGAATTCTCTAATGTTAGGCATTTCGTGCCAGATGCCCTACAATTAAATTATTTTGTTTTTAAAGAACACTATGGACGCTTACAGTCAAGCCCGTGCATTAGACTTGACAGTTTTAGAAATCGGAAGGCCAACCATTACATTTTATGAATTCACGAAACAGGATGCTTTCCCTTAGCGGGTTCAGGTCTCAGATTGGCACTTGCCGTTCACCGTCTAATACGATTGCAGATCCAACTGGCACAAATCAATGTAACATTAAATGTATTTCCTAAATTTCCTATCCTCTAAAGACAGCCTAATCTAATGGCTACAGTGCCTGATATACTTCTCCAACAACATGTCTTCTGAAGCTCAATTCCACTGCGTTAGAAGATGGGAAGGAAGAGATTCCACCTCAGATAGTGCTGTTTTCCTCTTAAGGGTAGCCTGTAAGCGGCTTAGGGAAGTAACCAGGGGTCATTTCGTAGAAAAAGAGCTAGGGGAACTCATTAGCATAACTCATTAGCATATGCTACACACCCTGACATCAGGGGCCCGGCGGTGGACCTGCAAGGCCAGCGGGAGTGCGAGGAAGCCCCGCCAAGGCCCTCCCTGGCCCCAGGCAGGCAGGGGTGGGGAGAGGCAGGGAGGAAGCAACTTACCCTCCCTCTTCTCCTGCCTCCTCCTGGCTGAATGAGGGCTGGAAGCGGGGCGGCCGGAAGCAGGGGCGGGGCTTCATCATGTGCCCCGCCCCCCTGCACCTCACCCGGGGGAACTGTGTTCCCCCGCGTTCCCCCTCGAAATGACCTCTGGAAGTAAGTCCCACAGCCGATGGCATAAACAACTGCAGGCACAAGGTGGCATCTAACCAGTGTTCCCTCTCAGATGAGTTAGTGTGAGCCAGCTCACAGTTCTTTACCCTCCGGCTCACACATTTTTGTTTTAGCTCAGGAAGGAGGGCTCTAGAGCAAACTGATTTATGCAGCAGCCAAATCGCTTGCTCACAACTTTAATGCCAGCCGCTCACAAAGTAGAATTTTTGCTCACAGGACTCCACAGCTTAGAGGGAGCACTGCTAACTGCTCTACTGTAGGGTTGCAAATGTTGGCCAGATTGGTGACAATTAAGGACAGTTAACTCGCCATCAAAACTGTAACATATTTATGAATTGCTCTTAGATTTTACCTAGTCTTTATCCTTTTAAACTTGTGTGATATTTCTGGATCTGTAAGCCCCACTGAGCCTGCTTCAGCGGGGAGGGCGGGATATAACTTAAATGAATAAATAAATAGACATCCATGCAAACTTTCCTACCAAATTGTAGTGGATTTGAACCAGCATCAATAGAACTCACCAAAAGCACAGCAGTTACAAAACTACTAGGCACATTGCGGATCTCCATATAGTGGAGGGTCCCGCTTTTCCCTTGCTCCTTTCCTTGTTAATGGGGTAAGATTAGGGAGATGTGGACATTAGCATGCTTTGATTGCTTACATCCAAATATGGCTGACACAGGGCATCGTCAGCATGACACCAACTGGTGGGTGTGGGTGGCATGACCAGAGATGGAAAATTTCCAGAAATTTTGAAACCACCAGGGGGACGAATCTGCTCCCCCACGTTTTTTAGGCAAAACTGAAATATGCAATACTTACTGTCCTATCAAACCTAAACTGATTTTACTGCTTTAACATAAAATGCATCATTTACAACTTACATAGCATATAAAATTGCAATATCTGACATATTTATGGAACTTCTTTACACACAGAGTGATTAAAATGTGGAATTCGCTGCCAGGGGATGTAGTGATGGCCACAGGAATAAACAGCTTTAAAAGAGGATTGGCTAGATTCATGAGGAATAAGTCTATCAGTGGCTACTAGCCATGGTGACAGAGGAGAACCTCCACATTCAGAGGCACTAATCCTCTGGATCCCAGAGTCTGGAGGCAAATCAGGGAAGGCCTCGACCTCTATGCCCTGCTGTTGGCCCAGTCTGTGGGTAAATGTGTCATGGAGGTATAAGGGGAGAGGTGAAAAGGACAACCATGTCAGGTCAAAAGGACAACAGAAGACATGCAGCTGTTGAGTAGCAATGAAAACCTACGTGCCCCCATCATGAAGATCCTTCTATAGGTGCAGAAATGCATCTTGAATTTAAGCGCTCTGTGTGTGTGTGTGCGCATGCATCTGCCCACCTTGTCCTTAAAAGCATTTCTAAAAAAGAAAATATTTCATAGGCGTTCAGTACTCCCCCAAATTCCCACGTTTTCCATCAGAAATCTTTTCAAAAGATTTTGGGAAAACCAACTTCCCCCCTGAATTTCCCACTTTTCCCAGGCCCTCACATATCTAGGCATGGCTACGGACTCCAGTGCAGTTGCTGTCCCTCTTCAGAGTTGGATCTTTTTTTGACGCTTCTTTATTGGGGAAAACACAGGACTGAACTCCCACAGAACGTTAAATAGAAACAAACAAATGGGAAAGCATCTGCGACTCCCTGGGCATTTCTTATGGTTTGACCAGTGGACTACAGAAGCTTTGTCCGATACAAAGACCAGTCACTCTTCTACCCTCCGCCAGTATGGATATGTGACTTCAGTATATTCCCTCACATACACAGTCTTTATCTGAAGAAGCAAGCAGTGACTCATGAAAGCTCATACCCTGCCACAAATTCTGTTAGCTGGACTTGCTCTTTTCTCCTGCTACAGACAGGCTAACACTACTACCCATCTTAATCTATACATACTCTTTATAACTCCGTGGCTCATACAGTGACAAATCCCGGTTTGTCATCACAGGAACAAACACGGTTTATCCTTAGGCTCCTGTGCTCACCCTGCCTGCCCCCTTTCCTTCCCTCATCATGCATGGATCAGTTAACAACTCTCACATCCTTGCCAAACCACAGTCTGTCCCTGCATTTGAAATACACACTACTATTTGTTCTCTGCCCTCCAAGAAATCCAAGCCAATACAAAAGTTGTTGAGTTCCCTGAGATTAGAAAAGAGGCAGAGTAAGCGTGCAAGTTTGGCCACCCAATGAGAAGGGAGCACGCATTGGAGAAGACCATGATGCTGGGAAAGACTCAAGGTCAAAGAAGGGACGGCAAAAGATAAGATCGTTAGACCAGTGGTGTCAAACTCATTTGTTATGAGGGCTGGAACTGACATAAATGAGACCTTGTTGGGCCGGGCCACATGTGTCATAAAATGTAATGCTGGGTAGCAGAGATATAAACTTTATAAACGACACAAACACAAAGGTTTTTTTAAAAACTTAAAATAAAAACATGCTTAAAACATTAGCACTCTTGCAATATTTTGTTTATTTAACAGTGTCTGATAACTGACACTTCTTGCTCTGAATTATTACATCAAAATGTCTGTGCTGCTGCAATCTTGAGTGTGCTGTTCAGGTGTGTATCTGTAAGCTGCAAACCTACGATGACACAGCAGCAGCAGCAGAACTGGAAGAAGCAGAAGACAGCCAGTTCCACTGTGAGCCTGATAGGAGCCATCCGGGGGTCTGATCCAGCCCTTTGGCAGCATGTTTGATACCCCTGGGTTAGACAGTGTTATCGAAGCAATGAACACGAAATAAACTCCAGAGTATGGCAGAAGACAGGACGGCCTGGCGTGATGTGGTCCATGGGGACGCAAAAAGTCGGACTCGACTGTGTGACTGAACAACAACAAAAGCATGCAAGCTGGGGACTAAGTCAGTTTCATTCCCTTAATGATACATATTGTATGTTGTTAAGTATGAATCAAGCCAGTGACTGCACCAAATGATGACCTGCACACATATGTGCAAGCAATACCAAATACCAAAGTCCCTAGACTGGAAAGCCCTTGGGCCATGGCATCCAGCACCACGCTTCAGATACTCCTGGCTCTGTTCTTCTGCTCTGTCTTGCAAGCTTAAGCCACCTACCTGAGGGACCGCCTTTCCCCATATGTTCCCCAGAGAGTACTGCGGTCAGGATCCCAAAACCGTCTGGCCCTTCCGGGACCTAAAGATGACAGGCTGGCTTCAACTAGGGCCAGGGCCTTCACAGTAGCAGCTCCATGCTGGTGGAATGAGCTCCCGGAAGACCTCAGGGCCCTGCGGGACCTTTTACAGTTCTGCAGGGCCTGCAAGACGGAGCTCTTCCACCAAGCCTTTAATTAGGAGCCGCACCCAATCCATCAAGGCCCTAGACCCAATACCATCATTGACAGCCTGAGTACCACCGACTCTAAAATCAAATACCAACTGCACTTATTAGTATGCTGATGCTACGATGCCTCCGCCATTGCCACTTAAATTGTTTATCAGCACCTTATGTTGTTGTAAGATTTTAATGTCCCTACTTATATTGTTGCTTTAAATGTTGCATATATGTAAGCCGCCCTAAGCCTGCCCTGGCGGGGAGTGCGGAGTATAAATTGAATAAAATAAATAATAAATACATCACCACATAACACAAAAGTCATGCTATGGAGCCCAATTCAACTGCAAGGCATCAGTTGTTGAATAATCAAGTTAGGAGAAGTCATGTACAGGCATGTGTGAATGGGCTCCTAGTGTTCCAGCAACCATTTTGTACTCCAACAGTACTAATTCCTCACCTTTAACATACCTCGAATTAATTGGATAGCTGCATGTCAAGAAGCACCAAACACCTTCTGAGTCAACATCATGCACCTGATGGAAGGTTTTTCCTTTGCCACAACGGCAAAATAAAGTATACCACAGCAGATATCAATCTAATTTCTTTTAAAAGAAAATCCAAGCACTGCGGAGTCAAAATATTTAAGCGTAAGAAAGATCCAACAGAAAAACAAAACTTCTAGAAACAGCAGAGATACTGCACATCTGCCAAATTCAGACTAAAAACCCAAGAAGGTCATTAGAATTTTCACACATTTATTCCCTACAGTATAAGAATCCAACACATTAATAATCTATTCCAAGAAACTTGGGATTCATGTGATTTTTTTATCCTCATAACAGGCCCAACGAAATACTTTGGTGCAAGTGTGACGGATCATGAGCATCGTTTGAAGCCGAGTCCCATAGAGCTAGGCCTCAACTCACTACTCAATGGAGGTTTTACAAGACACTAAGTGTACACCAAGGAAGCGACTGGGCAGGTTTCAGTGAGGAAGCCATTTCTGCTTCGAGGACCAACATATTTAAGACCCTTCCTCTTGAAAAATTAAAGCAAGGCCTTGCCACACAAGCTCAGGGGTAGCTCCAAACTACCAATGATATAAAAGTAGGATATATTTTTTAATTTTCTTTCTCTTGACATCAAGTCAAAGCCAACTTATGGTGACCCCATAGGGTTTAGATAGCAACAGATGTTCAGGGGTGGGGTTAGCTGTTGCCTACCTCTTAAAAAGGAGGTTTAAAAAAAAAATCTTTACCACAGAGGGAATTCCACCAGAATAACTAGCATTTATCCATGAATAGTTTCCAGTTTGCTTAGAGGGAGCACTGGTAGAGACTAAGGTTTTCTGGTGCCCAAATGTGTTAGCGAAACCAACAAACGCTGCACAGAGGGTGCAGCTCAATGCTCCCTCTAAGCTGTGGAGTCTTGTGAACAAAAATTCTACTTTGTGAGCTACCGGCACTAAAGCTGTGAGCGAGAGTGATTTGGCTACTACATAAATTAGTTTTCTCTGGAGCCATCTGTGAGCTGGAGACTAAAAGAAACTGTGAGCTAGCTCACACTAACTTAGCTTAGAGGGAAAGTAACCCTTAAGAGGCTAAAAAACAGTGAGGTAGCTGAAGATTCTAAGAAACTCACTCTAGTGACCCTCAGGACACATTTTACTTGATCAACAAGTACACGCAGTAAAGAAAAATTATCAACTAATGTATGACACAGAAGATGGCATTTCCAGGGTCAGATCTTGGTTTCCAAAATACAAAAAAGAACAATGGAATGGGCAGGGGCGAACATAAGGGAGGGCTAGCCTGTGACCCCCTTACAGAGGGTTCACAACCCACTTTTGGATCCCAACCCACAAGTTAGGAGACAGCATGGTAGAGGAATATGATTTCAGAAGCTATGCAGGGTTGGCCTTGGCTAGTATTTGGATGGGCAACCTCCAAGGAATACCAGGGTTGTGATACAGAGACAGGCAATGGCTAACTACCTCTGAAAAGTCTCTTACCTTAAAAACAAGTCTAGCTCACCACCTGGTGGTGCATAACTCTAAAGAGCTAGAACTTCCAGATACCAGACAACCTTAGGATCTCCCGGCTATTCTACACACAGCACAATACAATCATTATTAATTATTATGATTTTTCCACCTGGATCGTGGTACAGCATCAAGCTTTTGAGGTGCTTAGAATTCAGTTGCTGTGAGCTTTCAATATAGACGAGCCCTGGCATAAAATGCTTGTTGGCACAGGATGTTTTGAGAGGCCCAGAGCAACAAGATTCAATAAAGTTCTAGCGATATGAAGGCCTGGAAGGGGGGAAAAGGAAGAAACTCAGGACACCCAACCCCCCAAAAAACCCTTTTCCGATGATTTTTTCAATTTTTCCAAATTTTCAATTTTTCCAAACGTTTGGAGGAGTACGTAAAGTGTTAATGAAATATTTTCTATTTTAGAATGAGTGAAATCCTTTTAAGGACAAGTTGGGAATGCTGTAGACATAGACACCTTTCAAATCTAGAGGCATTTCTGCACCTAGAAGGATACATAACCTTCATGAGGGGAGCAGACAGGGCTTTCATTGCTTCTCAACTGTTCCATTGCATTCTGTTTTCCTTTTCACACGTGTCTCTCCCCTTGTGGTTGAGCTTTTCACCTCTCTCCCTCAGACCACTGTGAAACACAGCCCACAAATTGGCCGACAAGCAGCTGATTGCCCTATCTTGCTGGAAGGGGGAAAAAAGACCACAAAAAGGTGGAGCGGAAATGGAACCAAAGCCTCAGAAGAAAAACGAAAGTCTCAGTGAGAACCAAGCTCATTCTAACCAGTTGCCACAGAAGGAGGACAACAACATCTAGCTGGAACTGTACCTAAGCTGTACAAACATCATTACTGACCTTTTTTCTGACCAATAACACATTTTATGTTATTTAGCACAAAGCTTGTGTTTTCTGTTAAACACCTATT
Source organism: Gekko japonicus (assembly GCF_001447785.1). Lineage (NCBI taxonomy): Eukaryota > Metazoa > Chordata > Lepidosauria > Squamata > Gekkonidae > Gekko > Gekko japonicus. Next base: position 100,431 of record NW_015172124.1, on the reverse strand, counting down.
TTTTTCTACTTTTCAGATAACCACAGGGAGCATCAGCGTGCAGTTTTCTCTCAAGTACTGGGTGTATTTGCTATTTTGCTTATAGAAACCTGAGGCATTAATAACTTAAATTCTGTATGTTAAAATACTGCAATTTATAAATGATTCATTTTATGTTCTTAAAGCAGTAAAATTAGTTTAGGTTTGAGAGGAGGAGGAGGAGAGGAGATTGGATTTATATCCCGCCCTTCACTCGGGAGTCTCCGAGCAGCTTACTTTCCCTTCCCCTCCCCACAACAGACACCCTGTGAGGTGGGTGGGGCTGAGAGAGCTCTGACAGAAACTGCTCTTTCAAGGACAGCTCTGACAGAACTATGGCTTGCCCAAGGTCATCCAGCAGCTGCAAGTGGAGTGGAGAATCAAACCCAGTTCTCCCAGATTAGAGTCCGCACACTTAACCACTACACTATTACATAAATTTCAATTTTTGTCCCAGAATTACCAGAAATTTTAAATCTTTATTAAGGAAAACGGTTTTCCCCATCACTGATTTCACTTCCCAAGTTCCCATCTGTTATGCATAGTAATGCATAAAGAAATACAGAATACACATGCATTTTCTATCCATACCATTCAGCAGTAGTACATGAATTTATTCCTTAACCAGTTGCTTTCCAGAAAGGTTCCTATATTCAATTAAACAGAACTAATGAGAAACTGGGGAGAAGTTAGGCTAGGGTTAGATGCTATCATTCTTATGGTGATCACAACGAGGGTTACCCATATTATTTGAGTGTGTGTGTATACACACACATGCGTATACACACGCAATGCAACAATTTTGTTATAGCTTTAATAAAGTTATGAGAAACTGCCAGTTTATGGCGGCGCGCTGAGCAGTCGCACCTCCCGGACCTCCCGGGGGTGAAGCTGCGCTCTGGCTGAAGGAGGGGGTGTGCAGGATCGCCACCCCCCCAGAGACCCAGCTGAAGGGGCTCTGGCCATGGGACTCTCGAAGGGTTGCCTCTTCGCCGGCGCGATGCCGGGGAATTGAGGCGCCTCTCCGTCCCGAAGGTTCTTCGTGCTATGAGACCGAATGGAACCAAGTGGCGCTGACCGGGGCAAGCGCAGGAGGTCAAGCGAAAGAAACAGAGCTTAAACGAGGTCTGAGGACCAACTATGAACGTGAGTTCAATCTAAGCGTTTAAATAAAAGGAAAAGAAAGCTCCCCAAGCCCCCCACGGAACAGAAAGTGAGGCGAGCGGGGGAGGGACGCCTCCCAAACGCACGTACATAAAAGCAAATTGGAGGGGGGGGAGCGGAAGAAAAAGCGAATAAAACTGTTAAGAAAGACTTACCAAGGTGAGTTCGAGTGTACAAGCACATATTCAGAGACTTTTAAAATATCGTTTAAAGTAAACAATCCACAAAGATGGTGGGGAAGAGGACGGAGAAAGAGAAACTTTTAAAAGCAAAAGGGACTGAGAGCCCAAGACCGGAAGCAACCAGCGAGCTGGCAAAGACATTGGCGGAATCCATGCGCCCTCTGCTGGACCAGATGAATAATCTCAAACAGCAGCTGTCAACAATGAATCAATGTATCACCACCCAGCAAACACAGTTGAGTGAGACACTTAAAATGATGATGAATCAAACAGCTGAGAAAGTGAAAGAAGTGGATGCCACTACACAAAAGATGAAGAAGTACAAAAGCTGGAAAATAAGCAAATCTCCACGGAAGATCAGCTGTTACAACTACAAATGGAAAAAGCTAATTTGATTCTTCGCTTTCAGGGCCTTTCAGAGACTAAAGAAGATAATCTGAAGTAGAAGATGAATGAATTATTGGCCCCAATGACAGAGATGAAGGCGGAATTTTTGCTGAGCGATATGGATGTGGCCTACAGGAAAACCAATGTGCCTGGGGAAATAGTGATAAGATTCTCGAAGAGATGTGTGAGGGATGCAATCTTGAAAGCGGCATCTGGAGCTCCTTTGAAAGTTGGAGATGCTATCAGAATCCTAAAAGACATTCCGTTTGAAATAAGACAAAGAAAGAAGTACAAAGATTTAATTCTTTTTCTCCAGACAAACGCAATTGGATACATATGGCTAACACCAGAAGATGTGATCTTCAAAATCAAGGATAAAAAGGAAAAGATTGACTCTGTTCAGAAAGCATGGGAATTTTTGAGAGTCCAGATGGGAGAGCCAGAGGAGGAAGAAAAAGAAGGGATGCACAGTAAGTCCAGCGGTGAGCTGGACTCGGGGTCTTCCGGAGAGGACTCTATCAGAGAAAGGGGCAGCCGCCCCTAAAAGTCCTTATAAACTGCGGAAGAGACTGGGAAAAGGGAAATGAAGGCTGAAGGACTCTGAATTGTGCCTTTGAAAAACGTTGTGGGTTTTTTATACTAGATGCTTAGGGGTCTTTCGGGTTAACAGTGATAGTTAAGATATGAAAAAGATAATACTACAGTTGAATCAGTTCATAATGGGATTAGCATGATTGAGAGATAACCTGTGCCAAGCTAACTAGATGATCTCCTCTCTTGGGTTTTTAGATAGTAGTGGGTATCTTTTCTTTATCCTAACCCTAACCCTAACCCATGCCCATCTTTGGTTCATTTTATCTTGTCACAAAAGCTCCACTTCCATATTGTGACAGTGAAAAGGGTGTACACAATAACTACACAATAAAGCATATATAGTCTAGAGACTCACTTAAATGCCAGCCTTGAACAACCTAATTCCTCACACACAACAGCCAGGAACCTGCCTACAAAGTGCATAAACAGAAGAGTGTAAATAGAAAAGGAGACATCAAAGACTGCAGCAACTATTGGACCATCACATTAATTTCTCATGTGAGTTAAGTGATGCTCAAAATTTTATAACAAAGACCTGACCTGGACAACCCAGGCAAGCCCAATCTCATCAGATCTCGGAAGCTAACCAGGGTCGACTCTGGCAAATACTTGGATGGGAGACCTCCTTGGAATACCAGAGCCGGGAGGCAGGGGCAGGCTTTATTCAGCCACCTATCTGAATACACTCCAGCCCTCCGCTAGGGGTCAGTCACCAGACGTCACCATGACTTCCAGGTGCACACACACAATCATCACATGCACATAAAAATACAAAAAATACCAACAAAGACCATTACCATAGGAATGAGAAATACCAGATATTCGAACTGGATTCAGAAAAGGAAGAGGCACTAGAGATCATACTGCAAATTTCTGTTGGTTACTGGAGCATACAAGAGAATTTCAGAAGATCAGGTCATATGTCACAGGTTACCACAAAGATTTGACTGTGTGGATCATGAAAAGATATGGTGGGTTGTAAAGGAAATGGGTGTGTCACAGCATCTGGTTGTTTTGATGCATAACCCATACTCTGGACAAGAGATTACTGTTAGGACAGAATACGGAGAAACAGAATCATTTCCAATTGGCAAAGGTGACAGACAAGAATGTATTTTAAGTCCCTTTGTCTTCAATCAATGTGCCAAATATCTGAAGGAAAGCTGAATTAGACTCAGGTAAAGTGAAATCTGGTGGAAGGAACATTAACAATTTGAGATATGCAGATGACACCACATTACTGGCGGAAAATAGTAAAGATTTGAAATGACTCCTGGTGAAAGTTACAGCCGAGAGTGCTAAAGCAGGATTACAGCTGAACATCAAAAAGACATAAGTAATGACTACTGGGGAATTATACAAGTTTAAGGTTGACAATAAAGAAACTGAAATTGTTCAGGGTTTTCTATTCCTTGGCTTCATCATCAACCAAAAGGGAGACTACATTCAAGAAGTCAGAAGGAGCTTGAGACTGAGAAGGCCAGCCATGAAGGAGCTAGAAAAGGTCCCTAAGTGTAACGATTAGGGATGGGCACGAACTGGGAAAATGGAGGTTCATCCCGGTTCATGAGGTCCCACAAACAACAACGAACCTCCCCCACTTCACGAACCAGTTCAGTTTGTGGATGTTCCCTCTTTCCTTACTGCTGGCAGCAGCTCTCAGAGGCCAGCGGAATGTAAGGGCGGAAAGATCTTGCAAAAGCTATTTAAAGGGGACGTTCCCTTTAAATGGTTTTTGCTACGAGTGAAGTCCAAGGGGGGCCGAGACAAAAAAGGATTGTTGAAATCGCTTCTAAATAGGAAGGCATTTAAATGCCTTCTCATTTCACTTGCTGAGTTGCACCAAGGAATTTAAATGCTTTCCCAGTTTGGTTGTGAGTTGCCCCGCCACTGCGGCTTGCCAAAACCATTCAAAGGGTCTCTTTAAGCACCTTCTCCAAGCCCTGCCGCTGGCACCAGCATATCTGCTGACATGAACCACACAAACCCACCAGACGAAGAGACGAAAAGCTGGTTTTCATACCATGGTTTTCTCTACCTTAAGGAGTCCCAAAGCGGCTTACGATCGCCTTCCCTTCCTCTCCCCACAGCAGGCACATTGTGAGGTAGGTGGGGCTGAGAGAGTTCTGAGAGAACTGGGAGTCCATCGCACCATGAGGATAAATGACTTACTTGATTGGTACATAAAGTGACTCCAGCAACAGAAAGTTTAGACTTGTATTTTTAATGTTTTTTTAGTTCCTTGCAACCTTCCATAGATAACAAATAACCAAGCTACTTTCTGCTCCACTAGAACAACTAATCCCATCGCATGACCTGCAGCAGTTCAGTTTAACAGATCAACAATTACAAATATTCTGACTAAGTAAGCTTAGGTATTGTCTTGTGGCTTTACAATATAAGTAATTAAATCCAATTTAGAAAGCAGAATTTACAGCTCACTTAGCAGGCCCCAAAAGGGAGGCTTCCAGTTAACAGAATTTACATTGCACGGTCCATTAACATAATGTACATCTGAAAGCCCTTAAAATGTTGACACAATAATCAAAAAGAGCAAAACACAAAGACAACTTTTCCTTCATCTATAGGCACCACTTGTATCAAAAGCACCACCAGGGGCAAACCCAGGAATTTGCAGGTGGGGGCACTGAGGGGGCGTGACATCACTTATGACGCTTCCCCCTTTTAAAGGCCGCTCGGAACATGAGTGGCCTTTTCCTCGTCTACTGGCTGGGGGCGGTCTCACAGCTTGAGTGGTGTTTAAAAGGGGGAGCCAAGAGCTGGGTCCTCAGAGGACTTGGCTCTCGGTTCCCCCATTTAAACACCGCTCAAGCCGCAAGTGGCGAGCCCACCCACAGCCAAGTCTACTGGCTGCGGGCGGGGGAGCTGCGGGGGAGCTGCGGGCGGGGCAGAGCTTACTAATGAGGGAATGTGGCCCTGAAATGCCCAACCATAGCTATGTGCCTGAGCACCACCATAAATACATAATCCAGGCCCAGTTTTTCCAGAAACGGAATAGCCTAGAAATGACTACTAGTTCTGAAGGAGGACTGGACTCCTACTATGGTGTTAAGCATAGCTTTGGAGATAGTGATACCATCCCCGCAACTGTAGTAGGAACCAAACTCCCCCCTCCCCAAGAGCAATGCTGCCTCAAATACTGTTCACAGCATCCCTGCAACTGTGGTAAGAACCTACCTCCCTCTTCCAGAGAGCAACACAACATATAATACAACACAACAAATAAGAATCATAGTAGGTAGGACTGCCAGCATGTTGGATATTAAAATTTAGAACACTGAAAATGTTTCTCCAGGTCAGTTTGGCCGGGAATCCTGGAGGTTTTTTGTGATTTTCCTGGCATGGAGCAGGGGTCACTGGGGGTGTGGGGGGGGGAGGTATTTGTGAATTTCCTGCATTGTGCAGGGGCCTGGACTAGATGACCCCGGAGGTCCCTTCCAACTCTGTGATTCTATGGGCTCTTCTATCCAGCTACCCTTGCCACCCTACGACTGTATGGACACAGTCCATATTTTAGCCTCAGTCAGGTAGAGGAAGACAGCATAGCCATTAACTCATTTTCTCCAAGAAAAAATATGTACGATAAAGCCAGTGAACTGGTAGTTTCAGAGGTCAGCCATGTCGGTCTGCAGTAGAACAGCAAGACTGGGGTTCAGCTTCAGCAGCACCTTAGAGAAGAAAAAGAGCTGGCGAGAGCTCTATACGCTTCCAAGAGTCAAAGCTCCAAGGGAGTCAAAGAGTCAAAGCTTATACTCCCCAGCCCCAAAACTTTGTTGGTCTCTTAAGATGCTACTGGGGGCCGCGGTGGCTCAGAGGTTAAGACGCTGCGCTGCAGACCAGAAGATCTGTAGTTCGGCAGTTCGAGACCCTGGAGCCATGTGATGGAGTGAGCTCCTGTCTCTGGCCCCAGCTCCTGCCAACCTAGCAGTTCGAAAGCAAGAAATTGCAAGTAGGTAAATAGGTACCGCTTTGGTGGGAAGGTAACAGCGTCCCGTGCGCCTCGGTGTTTAGTCATGCCGGCCACATGAGCACAGAGAAGTCTTTGGACAGCGCTGGCTCTTCGGCTTGGAAACGGAGATGAGCACCACATACCAAGAGTCGGATTCGACTGGTTTTTGAGCAAGGGAAACCTTTACCTTTAAGGTGCTACTGGGCTCAAATCGAGCTGTTTAGGTATTACCAGTGTACACCACATGAGTACATGAAGTTGCCTTATACAAAATCAGGGTACTGGTCTATCAAGGTGAGTACAGTTTACTCTGAGTGGCCACTGTTTACCAGCAGAAGTCTTTCACAGCACTGACAACCTGATCCTTTTAATTGGTAATGCTAAGGATTGAGGTAAACAGAAAGACGCACAGGCCTTTGGCAAATAAAATGCAAGTCGATGATCAGACAGGCAAAAAGGGACTATGAGGAACATACCGCAAAAAACAAACAAACATAAAGACCAACAATAAAAACTTCTTCAAATACATCACTAGCAGAAAACCCGCCAGGGAAGCAGTGGGGCCCTTGGATGACCAAGAGGTAAAAGGATTACTAAAGGATGACGGGGAAATGGTAGAGAAGCCAGTAGGGTAAATGCAGCATTGTAACTTGTGTGGTGGTCAGCTACAACATGACCATGCACAGGCCAAAGAAAAGGCCTTGGAAGGTAACACATGGTCCTTAGCACTGCCGCCTGCCCAACTAAGATCTCAACAGATTTCTGTACCAAGTTCCTGTTGTCCGTAGTGAAAGGGAGACTACAGAGATATAATGAAGGCCGTTTTGTCCCCAAAACAAAAGGCAGGAGACATTAACGCTATAAATATGGTTCATGCCACAAGTGGGAAGCAGCCATTTTATCCAACCTCATCACTATTTCACTCAACCTGGCTGGAAGAGCTTATATCTATTAGACAAGTAACCTGAAAGATGTGTGGTGAGTCTGCGGCAGCCATCTTTAATCAGACAAACATCATACCCAAGCTGTTTCCATAGCTGTGGTCTCTGCGACACTACAAGTATCTTTTGGGGGTGCGGGAGAAGGTAACAATGCTTGCAATGTGTAAGTAGCAATACAGGGTACTGTGGCAGTACCGTGGGGATTCAGGAAACTCAAAGCAAATCGTTCGCAAATCATTTTAAAAGCCTCATATTCATGATCACTTTTAAGACTAATTATAAGCAACCATGCTACTGGAGGCCCGCTCTTCTCAGGAGCATTCGCAAGATCGCACATCAATGCAGTTATAATTAGCATAGCAGACAAGTTTAAAAATTATGCTGACAACTGAGCAACAGTATTTTGCTTGACAATTTGAAAACACATGCAAATCAGGCCGCATATACCTAATTAAACTTTACCAAAGAAATATGAGTCATCCGTCACCTGAGTGACACGTGGCACTGAACACCCAACACAGAATGGAGCAGAGGTCCACCTGCCAAGAAAGTCAGACGCTTCTGGAAGCTCACACACATGCACAGAAATATGGGGTGGAACATTTTCCAATGCTTCAATTTTCTGCGGAAGATTTTCTACTTCTAAAGATTCCACGTTCCATAAAATTAACAATGAATGGGCGCTACTGCCAACACAATATAAGACAAGCTTGGCAATTTAAAAGCGATATTTAATGTTTTTCGGGTTGTCGTCCCTAAGAATTCTGTGAGAGTACATTTCATTGATTTTTAAGTGGAGGGGATACATCTACAAATATTCCAATTTAAAAATAAATGAATTCACCTAATTGCAATCAATCTTCCACCACGTGAGTCATAAGAATTTTAGATTGTGGAAGTCAAATTAGGTTTGTGGAAGTCAATTTAAGTTGTGGAAGTCAATTTAGGTTGTGGAAGTCAAATCTAAACTGATCTGATATGGAACAATTAATGCAACCAATGAGATACCCTAGTGAATTCAATGGACAAGAGGCAAACCAAACTGAAACAGATGAACGGACCACCTCATCAGGCACAGATATTTAGGTGGGCTAAAATTTGTCTCAGATTTCAGTGTCTTTAGATTTTTCCCCCTTAAGTTTAAAAAAATGCAAGGAAGGACATGCCATATTGTCTCTTCATTTTTACAAGAATCACCAATAAAAATAATTTCACACAAAACATCGAATGTTTCAACACTTAAACCATGCTTGATTTGCTTTCTTCCCTCTAATCAAGTATTTCGGTTCAACTAATGTATTGCTACTAGAACATAAAACCAGTGGGGCATGTCTAAAAATCTGTCTACATATTAAGTCTAAACGAACGTGCTAAGTGAGATCACTACGTAGAGAATACAGTAATTCTCTAAAAAGACCTTTCCAGTTCTAATGTTTCTGGAAAACCCACACCACTGCTTAACCATGAAAGTTATTAACCATCCTTGTTGTCTGCTACCAGCATCCAGCATTTAGAAGTAAACCAACCTTCTTTAGGTAAGTACCATTCAGCTTTCACTTCTAATAGCTGCTGACGGTCCATGAATCTTAATCCCATTTTAAAGCTATTTAAACAAGTAGTCGTCACCACATCTTGAAATAGTGAATTCCACGAACTAACTGGGCACAAGATGAAGAAATCCTTCCTTTTTTCTGCTCTCTATTACTGCAAGCTCATTTCCCCACGTAACTCCAAGCTATATAAGACAAGAGCAGGGAAAAACTTCTTTCTAAGCCACTCCAAGGAACTCAATGCAAGACGGCCGATGTTATTCTTTTCAATTAACATGTGCTAAATGAAACACACACACATACACACACTAATGACAGGCAGACAGCACAAGTTAACCACACAGCACACATATCATCAATGCAGTTTCCATTCTTGTGGCTGACACACATGCATTTTTTCAGTATCTGCCGTTTTAAAGGGGGGCCTCTCCTGGTTTTGGCACTGTGTGGACTTTGGGGACACTGACTTCTGCTCTAACAAAACCAGAAAGAGAAAACCAATCAGCAATATACATAAAAACAGAATTTATTCACTATGATCCTATGTACGCACTACTTTTGTCGGGTGCGATACCTCCAGCGGATCAGGACCCTGACTAGTCATGCCAGGACTGTAGGTACATTCCAAGCAGCCATTACAACACTGATGAAATACCACTGACGTCATAACTTCTGGTTACCAATAATGCATTTTACACACTTTCCGTGGAAGTTATACTTGTGAAATACTGCTGCGAGTGAAATACGGCTCACAGCTAGTACAGGAATGTAATCAGATATACAAACAATTGCCAACCTTAGAGAGGTACTGGCAGGGGGGGAGGGGGCTCTGTTTTCATCCCTCCCCCTTAAATTGTTTTCACATTTTATAAAGGAAAATGTGGGAAATTTAAGGGGAACACCAAAAAAATGGCTATAAAATATTTTCCACTTTTGGAATGAAAGACTTTCGAAAGACCAGTTTATATTCATTCAAAATGTACGCGTTCTATTTTTCTGCTTGAAAAATTGGGACATTTGGGGGAGCAACGAAACACCCCCCCCCCCATGAAATATACTTCTTTTTGGAATGGGAGGAATGTGCTAACACAGCACAGGGCGCAGCAGTCTGTATCACTTCAACTTTAGCATCGGGTGGGTGTATTTGCAATTCTGCTTGTAGAAAACCTGAAGCATTTATTCTTTTAAATACCATGGAAGCCCCAATTAAATACAATTTTGCGTGTAACTAAGCTATAAACAAGGCATTACTGTTCTCAAAGCAGCAGAGAAGTTTAGATGAGATACGAAAGTACTGCATATATGTTATTGTCCCTAAATACCTGTTTTGTCAAAAACAGACACAAAAAAATGGTTTTCCACAGCTTCAAAATTTCTAGTGATGTAATTTCTAGCCATCCCTTGTCTATGGTGCAGCTGCCAACCTGTGGGCTTCATCCATCAGTGGCTGTTAGCCACAAGGTATAGATAGGAACTCTCAGTCTGGGGCAAGTGATGCTCTGTATTCTTGGTGCTTGGGGGCGGGGCAACAGTGGGAGGGCTTCTAGTGTCCTGGCCCGACTGCTGGACCTCCTGATGGCACCTGGTGCTTTTGGCCACTGTGACAGACGGTTAGACTGGATGGGCCATTGGCCTGATTCAACATTGGCTTCTCTTATGTTCTTATCCAGACTCATCACATCTCCTGCAACCCTCCTGGGTTCTTTGAGGGACATCAAACTTCAAGTTGCCCCCTTGTTTGACAGCCACCCCTCCCCGCACGGAAAACTGAAGATAAGATTTCAGTTCCTACTGGAAGTGGTGTTCCGCTCACCATTTCAAAAGACTGGAATTGCCCCTCAAACAATTATTGCTTAAAGAACACTGCTGGCCAGGCCCATATGAGAATAAAAGAGTAATGGAGCAATCTATTGCTTCTCCAACAGCAAAGTGAGTAGCAGGGGAAGAAACTGATTAGAAGTCACTGCATTACAACAGAAGCCTCTGGGCAAGCCACCCACCCGTGTGAAAATGGGGAGTGAGAGAGTAAGGCCTTTTGAGATAACCCATCGCTGCCTGGGAAATAGGGATGTGAAGGCCCAGGAACCCCCCCAAAAAAGGGAGAAAACCTTTTCCTGGTTCGCTCCTCCCTCCCTGCTCTTCTCTGACAGAAAAGCCGGGAAATTTGGGGAGCACAAATCAGCTTTTATGAAATACTTTCTCTTTTAGAAAAAGTAAAATGCTTCGAGGCAAAGTTTTTGCCAGCTCAATGCAAATTACAAAAGAATCTGAAGACCTTACCCATTTTTCCAATGAACACATGGGAAAACTTTGGGGACTGCTGCAGCAATATATACCGTTGACGTACAATATTTTAAGATTTTTGTTGTTTCATTGTAAGTAATTGTGGCAACAATTAATAGAAAGTTAATTTGGTAATAATTAATGTACTTAAGGTTAGCACATTAAAGAGCTCACAGAATCATAACAGTTGGACGGGACCTCCAGGGTCATCTAGTCCAACCCACTGCACAATGCAGGAAATTCAAATACCTCCCCCACACACACACACCCAGTGACCCCTGCTCCATGCCCAGAAGATGACAAAAAACCATGCTCTAAACTTTAATATCCAAAATGCTGGCAGTCCTACCCACTATGATTCTTATTTGGACAGAGACTCTGTGATACTTCCTTTTGTTTACTACAGAATTTGTTTTCTACCTTCAACTTCTCCTACCTCTTTTTCCTACCTCTCAGATGGCAAAAATTAAGCTTCCAGGAGCACAAGAGCACAGCATTCTGCAACTCTTTCTCAAGTACTGGTACTCCTGCTATTTTTCTTAAAGAAAATGAAGATATTTAGGTTTCCAAGTTCCATAAGCATTTCAAATACTATAATTTCATATGTGAACGGTACATTGTACCTACCTGAAGGTTCTTTCTCTTCAGTGGGGGAGAAGTCATCCAGGAACTGGTTAGGTCACGCCTCTGCTCGCTCGATAGGCTATGCAAATTTTCTTTGTTGCGTGGCTCCTATTGGAGTGGCCTAGGCTGACCTCTCCAGTCGTGTCCAAGCCCTGTCCGCGGAGAATTCCTCCGTTAACATCTCGATTCACTCCACGGTATTTGTATTCGGTCCTAATGAGGACCCGTTCCTGCCACCCCGGACCGCTTTTAGTCTCCAATTTTGGGTGGGATGTGGATGACTTCTCCCCCACTGAAGAGAAAGAACCTTCAGGTAGGTACAATGTACCGTTCTCCTTCAGTGGAGGGAAGTCATCCAGGAACTGGTTAGCTGTACCCAAGCTGTTGTTCTAGGGTGGGTGACTGTATAAGTCCAATTGTTTTTTTGGTTTTGTTTTTTTTTTGGTACTTTACTGCTCCACCACTTGTTGAAGCACTCTGCGACCGAATGCTGCCTCCGCCGAGGCTGTTTGGTCTATTCGGTAGTGCCGCACAAACGTGGAGAAAGACTTCCAGGTGGCTGCCCGGCAGATGTCCTCCACCGTGGCTCGTGTAGCGAACGCTGCTGATGTTGCTGCCGCCCTCGTAGAATGTGCGGTGATCTGGCCTGGAGGTGCCAGTCCTAGAACCTCATAGGCTCTTGAGATGCATTGTTTAATCCAGTAGGCCACTGTGGCCTTAGAGGCCTTCTTTCCCTGGTATGGGGCGCAGTATGCCACGAATAGTGCGTCCGACTGTCTAAAGGCGGCTGTCCTGTCAATGTATACTCGCAGGGCCCTACGGACGTCCAGCTTGTGCCAGGTTTTTTCTTTTGGATGTGTTGGATTCGGGCAGAATGATGGTAACGAAATCGGCTGGTTGATGTGGAAGGACGAGTTAACCTTCGGAATGAAGGATGGGTCCAGTCGTAAAGAGACAGAGTCCTTCTGGAACGTGCAAAGCTCCTTTCTCGTCGAGAGAGCGGCGATCTCGGATACACGCCGGGCCGTAGTTATAGCTATCAGAAATGCGACCTTCCAAGACAGGAAACGGAGTTCAGTCGACTTGAGAGGTTCGAACGGAGGTCCTGTCAAGGCGGTCAGGACCTTGTGAAGGCTCCACACTGGGAATCTGTGTCTGATTGGGGGTGCCAGCTGAGTAACCCCTTTAATAAACTTCTTCACGTAGGTGCTTGAGGATACTCTTCGTCTTGCGTCCCGACCCAGGCAGGCCTGTATGGCCGCCACCTGTCTTTTTAGAGTATTTGGCCGGAGACCTCGTTTCCAGCCTTCCGCCAGAAAAAGTATAATCTCCTTGTCCGTGGCGCGGAAGGGGTGTATGCCTTTCGTTGCAGCCCAGGTTGTAAACGTCCTCCATGTATGGCTATATATGCGGTGGGTAGAGGATTTCCTAGCTTGAAGCATCACCTCGACCACTTCTGAGGGGAACCCATGGTCAGTTAAGCGTGCCCGTTCAATTTCCACGCAGTCAGCTGCAGCCATGTCGGGTCCGAATGGAGGATGGGCCCTTGTTGGAGTAGGTCCCGTCGCTGAGGTAACTTCCACGGCTCTGCTGACGACAGTTGAATCAGATCCGAGAACCACGGGCGTCTTGGCCAGTGCGGCGCCACTAACACCACTGTCGCACCCTCCCGTCGGACCCTGTTGAGGGTTGCCCCTATCATGGCTGTGGGGGGGAAGGCGTACAGTAGGCCCTGTGGCCAGGGGTGTGATAGCGCGTCGATTCCTTCCGCCGCGGGATCGCGGTATCTGGATAGGAATCGTTCCACCTGTTGATTTTGTGACGTCGCTAGCAGATCCATCACTGGCGTTCCGAATCGTCTTGCGATTTGAACAAACACCTCTTTGTTCAACGCCCACTCTCCTGGATCCAGATTCTCTCTGCTGAGCCAGTCGGCCTGTAGGTTGGAGAGGCCTCTCAGGTGTTCCGCTCTGAGGCTTGTCGTGTGCCGTTCTGCCCATTTCAGGAGTACCCTGGCTTCGTGAAAGAGGGACCTTGAGCTGGTCTCTCCCTGTCTGTTGATGTGCGCCTTCGTTGACATGTTGTCGGTGCGCACCAGGACATGTTGATTCTGTACGTGCTGCTGAAACTCCTTCAGTGCTAGGGTAACCGCCCGTAGCTCCAGCCAATTTATGCTGTGGGCGGCTTGTCCCGGGGACCACCTCCCCTGGGCAACTAGGTGGTCGCAGTGTGCCCCCCAGCCTCGTTTGCTGGCATCCGTGGTCACCACGACTTGAGGCGGTTGGCGGAAGCTGATGCTTGCGCTCAGGTTTGATGGCAGAGTCCACCACCGTAGGTCCGTCCGCAGTTCCTCTGTTATCCTGATTTCCCTGTGCCGCTTTTTGGCAATGTCCAGTTGAAAGGGTAAAAGAGCCCATTGGAGGGCTCTGGCGTGGAACCTCGCCCATGGAACTAAATCTATCGTGGAGATCATCAGGCCTTGGAGCGCTGCTAGCTGCATCAGGTCTACTTTGTCCTTGGACCTGACGGCAGTCACTAGGGTCCTGAGCTTGAGCTGCTTGTCCTCTGGTAGTGCCACCGTGGCGAACCGCGTGTTCAGCCTGGCGCCCAGGTGTACCAGGTCTTGCGTCGGGATAAGGTGACTCTTCTCCTCGTTGATGAGGAAGCCGTGCGCTCCCAGAAACGCCTTTGCCCTCTGGGTGTTGCGGAGCGCCGTGTCGTAGTCCCCCGCTCTGATGAGGGCGTCGTCCAGATATGGATGGATGTGTACTCCCTCTAAGCGTAAAGCCGCCACCAGAGTCACCATGACCTTGGTGAAAACTCTGGGGGCAGAAGAGAGACCAAACGGCAGTGCCTTGTACTGGAAATGCTGGTCCTGAAAACAGAAACGTAGGAATCGTCTGGAAGCCGGGTGTATAGGCACATGTAAGTACGCCTCCTTGAGATCCATGGCTGTCAGGAAGTCGCCCTGTTGTAGCGCTTGCACTATGTGGCGAAGAGACTCCATCCTGAACCTCCTGTGCGTCACCCATCTGTTGAGGTACTTCAGGTTCAGGATCGCTCTCCAGTCCCCCGACTTCTTTGGGACTATGAACAACACCGAGTATACCCCTTGGAAGCGTTCCGGCGTTGGAACTTCCTCGATGGCTCCGATTTCTTTCAGGTGTAGTATTGCCGTGCGCAGCTGTTGTAGACGCTCCCTGTTCCTCGGTGCTGGCGAGTGAGCGAAGATGTTGGGGGGCCTGCCGGAGAACTCTATCTTGTAGCCTTGGGCGATGATTTCTTGCACCCAGCGGTCTGTGGTGGTCTGGCTCCAGACGGGTGCGAAGGCCTGAAGCCGACCCCCGATCAGGCAGTCATGCTGATTGTTTTTTAGGAAAGGTGCCTTTGTTAAACGAGGTCCCGGGCTTTGGGTTGGTTTTTGCACCGTACCTGTATGATCTGAAGGGTCTGTGGTCCCGTCTGTCGCGTCCACGCCCCTGGTTGTAGGAGCTGCGAAAGGAATGAGACGTCCTACCCCTGTTGCTCTGCTCGCGTCTATAGGAAGATGAAGATGACGGCATGGCCTTTTTCTTCTCTCTGGTCTCCACTAACACCTTGTCCAGGTTTGACTCGCCAAAGAGAAGTCTGCCATAGAAGGGATCTGTGGCCAGATGGCTTTTGGAAAGTGTGTCCACCTTCCAGTGTTTGAGCCAGATATTACGTCTTACGGTAATATTTGCCGCCTGAGCTCTGGCGCAGAATTGGATGCTGTCCTGGGAGGCGTCAGCTGCGAATTCCGCCGCTCTTTTTATCTTCAACAATGTTCTCCTTAGTGTCAGGGGGTCCACATTTGGATCCTGCAAAAGGTTGTCCGCCCAGATGGCGGTGGCTCTGGTGAAATTCGATAGGGTTGCGGCATGGCCTCATGTGCCTTCTTCAGGGCAGTCTCGTTCTTCTTGTCCATTGCATCTTTAAGGGCATTCTCCCCGTCCTTCGACGGGAATGTAGTGCCACCACCGGCTCCCGAATGTAGTGCCACCACCGGCGCGTCCACCAGCGGAACCTTCAGGTTCTCCATCGTGTCCTCGGGCAAGGTGTAGAAGCGTCTTGCTACGGAGAGTAGTGAGTTGCCCCCGCCAGGGTTGTCCCACTCTTCCCGTATGACGTCCTCGAAGTAGTCGGGAAATGGCGAAAAGGTCTGGACCTTTACTGGTTGCCTAAACCCTCTGGGATCCAGTTTCGCAGACGACGAAGACCGTGGCTTCTCTGTCACCTCCATCTGGTAGTTAAGGGTGGAGACGACCTTAGTCAAGAGCCTGTGGAAATGTTCACTCTGGAAGAGACGGGACGATGCTGGTTTGACCTCCGCCTCTTCCCCCGACCACTCCCCTTCTTCCTTGTCTTTGGCGGTCAGGGAAGTGATGGTGGACAGTTGGTCTGAGCCGGTGCTATTTAGGCGGTCCCTCCTTGGAATGGCGACCGGTCGCAGGGGCTCAGGTTGCAGGGGCTCAGGTTGCAAAGGTCCCTGGGGCTCGGGCTGCGGTTGTTCCCCCTCCTCCTCCACTCCAGAAGCCTCTGGAGTGTCCCTGGGAGTCAGTGATCTTTGTTCCCTGCGCCTTTTCTTGTGTGTTGGCGACCTGGAACTTGAGGGCGAGCGAGAGGTCCGAGAGCGATGTCGCCTGCGCCCCCTGGGGGAAACCCTTCTCCTGCCTTCCCCTCTCCCGTGTGACGTTGGGGAACGGGGTCTGGCTTCTGCCGTCAGCGCCCAGCCTGGGGCTGGCCAAGGTCCCCCTGGAACTTGCCACAGCCATGGTGGCACTTGAGAGCCGAAGGGGTAGGGGCCGTGTCCCCCTGTTCCCAGCGTCTGCTGTGGTAGGCCAAAGGGTGCTTGGGCCTGCAGCAGCTGAGATGGGCCCTGGTGCGTCAATGCCGTGCCCCCCCCCCGCCGCCCACGTTGGTGGTGCCGGCCATGGACCCTGCGCCGTCACGGTGGGCATCGTCGGCCAGGGTAGCAAGTTTAAAGGGACGGGCGGGCACGGGCGGGCATGGGCCTGGCGGTTGCGGCGGCACACTATCCGGCCGCGGCTGTGGAGCCGGCTGCGGCTGTAACGGCGTGGGGGCCCGGGGGGGCGTCGCGGGGGGCGTACTGGGCCCAACGGCGGGTCCTGGGCTGGTACGGGGCGTGGGGATGTCTTTCGGGACTTCCCCTTCCCGCCCCTAGATCTCCCCTTGTTTGGTCGTTGGAGCGG
>NW_015172124.1:75145-83220 GCF_001447785.1 Gekko japonicus | reverse complement strand
CTGCCTCCGGGCGATCCGCCGGTCCCCCGTCGTTGGAGCGCCCCTCCTCCGGCTCCTGCCGCGTGCGCTGGTGTTCTGGTAGCCCGACCTCCGGTGCCTCGAAGGTCCCGGGCTGCTGCTCCACGGGGCGCTCGATCGCGGCCATCCTCCCTCCCGGTACCTCGGGAGTCGGTAGGCCGATGCTGTCCTGAGGCTTCTTCAGCGATCTGCCTTTCGTAGCCTCGATCTTCCTTTCCCAAGGTACTGCTTTGAAGGGAATTCCTTTGAACTTATGTTTTAAAATTTTTCTTTTAAGGTTGTTCTGCCTAGGTAGGTTGGCTTGGAGGGAGCGCCAATAGTCCTACCGAGCGCAGGGCTATGCAGAAACTGGAGAGGTCAGCCTGTTTAGGTTTGCTAGGAAAGTAAGCATTGCATGTATTTCATCCCTCCCCACACACATAATGTCTGTTTCTTCCTGGTGAATTGGGGGGGGGGGCTATTTTTCTGTGCCATGACCTGGCTATCCAAGGCTAACCAGATCTCAACAGATATCAGAAGCTAAGCAGGGTCGACCCTGGTATTTCGATGGGAGACAACCAAAGAAGTACAGGGTCTACACAGAGGCAGGCAGTGGCAAACCACCTCTGAATGTCTCATGCCTTGAAAACCCTACAGGCTCACCATAAGTCAGCTGGAATTTGACAGTAAAAAGAAAATTCTGTAGAAGAAGAGGAGGAGATTGGATTTATACCCCACTCTTCAGAGTCTCAAAGTAACTTACAATCTCCTTTCCCTTCCCCTCCCCACAACAGACACCCTGTGAGGTAGGTGGGGCTGAGAGAGCTCTTCCAAGAACTGTCCTTGAGAGATCAGCTCTGACAGAACTATGGCTTACCCAAGGTCATCCAGCAGCTGCAAGTGGAGGAGTGGGGAATCAAACCCGGTTCTCCCAGATTAGAGTCCGTACACTTAACTACTACACCAAACTAGATTTGAACTTTCTAGAAATTTTACATCTCTACTTAGAGACCCTAAGAGGGGAATATGGATGGCAATAAAACGTTTTAAATAAACCAAATCTCATCCCACGCTGAAGAAGAAGAAGAGATTGGATTTATACCCCGCCCTTCACTTGGAGTCTCAGAGCAGCTTACAAACTCCTTTCCCTTCCCCTCCCCACAACAGACACCCTGTGAGGTGGGTGGGGCTGAGAGAACTCTGACACAAACTGCTCTTTTTCAAGGACAGCTGTGTCAGAGCTTGTGACTGACCCAAGGTCACATCAGCAGGTGCAAGTGGAGGAGTGGGGAATCAAACCCGGTTCTCCCAGATTAGAGTCCGCACACTTAACCACTACACCAAACTGGCTCTGAAGTCAAACACATGAAGCCCTGTGTTACTCTAACTAGCCCTTCCTGACAACTAACACACACACACCCCATATGTAAGGCTTGAGGAAAACTGTTTCAGAGTATCTCAACAAGTGTACATGCACACAAAAGTTGCATCTAGAATTACACTGTGTTGGTCTTACAGATGCCACTGGACTCAAACTTTGTTCTTTCGCAACCAAGTATCCTGTGAAGTGGCTGGCCTAATCCCCTCTGCAAGGAGGTGGAATCTTCTGGGGCAATTAATTATCAACAAGGACTTGAGCTTTTCAGCCTGGGGCCCCAGACTATCTCCATTTGAGCTACTAAGACTAGGTGACAATGACCTTGTTGCAGGGGAATCTCAATTCTGGGCATCTCACCATCTTCAATTCCCCTTCTCTCCCCCCCCCCCCTCAGGTTACACCCCAAACTGAGGCCTTATTACTGGTGAATGTCAGCCATATTTCCCCCGTTTACTCTGAAACTGCATCTAAAACCATATGGGGAAAATCCTCCATCGCCACTTGCTTACCGCCCGCAACATCTGGCTGCAGCTGCAGAGAGAGTACATAACTAAAGTGCCTATATTCTCTTACGAATCGCTTTGTTAATGGAACCATTAGCATCACTAAGTACCAGGTTCAGTAGGAAATAATCAACGTAACCGTAATCAAAAGTGGTTCTGCATGAAGCTTAAAAGCACTACACACATGTAGCCACCAATGGTTAATTATCCCTGATTTTATGACCCTTTAAAGAAATTTAACCATGTTCTTCGTCCCCAAATATCAGGATGTGCGGCGCCACAATTTTTTTTTTCACTGACACCAAGAATTAGCATCAAGGAGGCCATTACTTAACAGTACGATGATGTCATTGCTTAAAGGCATAAATCTATTATATGTGTGGCCAGAAACTTCCAGTTACCACAGTATCTTTTGAACTTGTGTTCAAAAACTCACAGCCAAAAGTCTGGTCAGATTATACAAACCAGCTAAACTTAATCTGTTTGTATGAATGGGGCTTGGATTTTTTTCTAGTCACAGAAGTTGGTACAATCTCATGAAAGTCCCCTCCTTTCACATTACACTATTTATGCAATTACAAGCAGGTATTTGCAAGAGAGACACTGCAATCCTAAAAAAGAGTTACAGACTCCGAAGTTAATGGCCTCAGAAGGATACAACTCTGTTTAGGATTGGACTATGAGTCAGTTATACTGACCTAGGCAGAAGGAATATTCACAGCAGGTCAAAACTGCAAAACAAAAGACTAAGGAAAAAATAAGCCTTTCCCACAGATTCACTTAGTATCTAAAGAAGTGTGCATGCACACCAAAGCATATGCCCAGAATTAAACACTGCTGGTCTTAAAGGGGCCACTGGACTCAAACTTTATTCTATTACTAGGCAAAGGTGGGGCAAACTTTATTCTATTACTAGGCAAAGGTGTGTGGGGGGGAACAGACAATCTATCATGACACATCTTAGACGCATCTTAAAAATCTGATTAAGAACATAATATATTAAGAGGTACCCTATTCTTCCAGCTTGGGAGTGGGCGTGGTGGGGGTCCAACAACAGTATTCCCTCCAAGCTGTTATTGTGAGCTAGCTCACAGTTTTTTAGCCTCCGGCTCACACATTTTTGTCTTAGCTAAGGAAGGATGGCACCAGAGCAAACTACGTTATGCAGCAGCCAAATCGCTCGCTCACAACTTTAATGCCAGTAGCTCACAAAGTGGAGTTTTTGCTCACAAGACTCCACAGCTTAGAAGGAGCATTGCCCAACACCCAAATCAGCCAGGGAGCCACCAAATGACCTGGGGCAAAACTGCTACAGCTTCAAATCCTCCAAGTCTAAGAAAACAGCAATGATCTGCCTCCAAATTGCAAAAACGAGCAAGAAAAACTGTCAGTCACATTTAACACACAAATTTGTTCCCTGATGGCTAGATAGCTCATTCTTACCTAGAAGGGATGCAAGAGGATCTCTTGCAAAACCTACCATCACGCACTGGGAGGAAACAGAGGTTTCCTCATCTGCAGACGGCTGCGGCATTAAAAAGAAGTCTAAAAAGAGCTCGAAAGCCAGTCGAATCCAACTCTAGGGTTGCGGTGCTCATCTCCGTTTCAAGGCCGAAGAGCCAGCGCTGTCCAAAGACATTTCCATGGTAATGTGGCCGGCATGACTAAACAACAAGGCGCACGGAACACTGTTACCTTCCCACTGAAGCGGTACCTATTTATCTACTTGCAATTTCTTGCTTTCGAACTGCTAGGTTGGCAGGAGTTACGAACTCACAAAAGAGTTGGTTTACCAGTCCTGCTGCACCCTTCCACATGTACTTATGTCTCATGCGTATCCACCCCAGTCTCAGGTCCATGTTCTCTCAGAAGCATAAGAACTCAGGGAAATTAATTCCCATTTAAGCACATTTAAGGAACCAAACTTTCCCAAAGTTTCCCTGCTTGGGGGCAATTTTATGATTGCTGCAAGTGACAAGACCAGTCGCTATTAACGAGGCTACCTAAATTCCTATCTATAAGTACCACAACACATTAGTAGCTCTTTTGCTCTCAATACAGATTACATTCATCCACACACACAGCCGCCTTACTTTGAATAAGACAATTGGGCTATCAAGACCTATTCCAGACTGGAGCAGCTCTCCAGGGTCTCGAGAAGGGTCTTCGTTCTATGCAATCATTTTAACGGCTAATGCTAAGGATTGAATGCCAGACCTTATGCATGCAAAAGCAGATGCTCCTTCACTGAACCACAGCCCCACTCCTGTTAGAAATGCAGCTGCCAGAGAAAGCATCGGATCGGATATTCTCACGAAGCCACCAGCAATTTTATACATTCCAAGCAGTCACTGCAGGTCACTGTCAATGCTCCAAGCTGTGGAGTCTTGTGAGCAAAAATCCTACTTTGTGAGCTACTGGCATTAAAGCTGTGAGCGAGCCATCGGGCAGCTGCATAAACTAGTTTGGATCTGGAGCCATCCCTTCCTGAGCTCAGACAAAACTGTGTGAGCCAGAGGCTAAAAAATTGTGAGCTAGCTCACACTAACTCAGCTTAGAGGGAACACTGGTCATGGTACACCTCTCCCTGGTTCTTTTGCCCGTTCAGAGGCAGTCCTTTCAAGCTAACAGCTGTTTCCCTCACAACCATGTTACAATTGTCATGTGTCACCATCCATTAACGGACAGACATCCAACAGTAAGGAAGAATCAGCCTCTGTATAGGTGTTATTAGCCACTCCAGAAGAGAACTGACAAGTCTCAGAGTCCAGCCTGTCAGCACGGAGGCACTTATCTGCCAGCTCATGTTACAGGTCCACAGCCCTAATCACAGTAGATTCTCATGAGTGAATTCTGTAATGTATGCAGACGTAGACCAAGACCTCAGACCCTACAGAGCATCTACCACAAATTAATTTGGAGCAATCCTAACTCACCAGAAAAACATTTCCTGAGCACACCGCTTTTACAAGCTCACACTAACTCATTACCAGAACTCTATCCCACTCAATTGTTACGTGCTACTGAACAAACACACATGTGCATGACCAAGTAGCCTAGATGAGAAAACCGGGAATTCTCAGAAGCCATTCACTGCTACCAAGAACGAGAGTACAGATAGAATCTAGATATCATATAGAAAGCCCATGGATTTCTATAGAGAGCAATGTATTTTTGAAAAGCTACTATGTACTTCTGAAGAGAAACATATAAAGAAAATGTACAATTACCTATGGAACCTGAGATAGCAAAAGACTGTATGATTAAATGGGCACGAAATCTGGGCCATAATACTGAGCTATCACAATGGGAGAAATTATGCAAAGTAAATGTAAAAACAACAAAACCATTTAAGGAGAACCTATACAGAACGATTAGCAAAAATGTACCAAAATATGTCTAACAAATGATGGAAGTGCTCTAAACATGAAGGTACCTTTTTTCATATGTGGTGGGTTTGTAGTCATGTTAAAAAGTTTTGGAAAACGGTACATAAAGTAATGCAAGAAATTTTACAGGTAACAATACCATTTGGACCAGAAATCTTCCTGTTGAACTGTGTCTCAGATAAACGTAACAAACAACAAAAATATTTTATATTGCATGCAGTGACAGCAGCCAGGATTACTTTAGCTCAAGTATGGAAACAACAGATAGTTCCAGATGAAGAATGGATTTGGAAAATCATGGAATGTGCAGAGATGGACAAATTAACTATGATATTGAAAGAAAACCCCAAAAAAGACTGTGTTGAAGCCTGGACTCCTTTCTACATGTGGATCAAAGATAAATAAAAGAGTATTATATATTAGACACAAGAATATTATGTGATTTAGATAATGTGAACAGTAAACTATCAATTTGTATTGAGAAGACATACATGCTGAATTATATACTTTTTTCTTTTTCTCTTATAAAACTTCAATAAAGAGTATGATCACATTGCTACCAAGAACTAAGCTGCTAGAAATGCTAGACATGACCAAGCACACAATCAATCAAGAGATAAAAGACTGTGTATCCAACACCACACTGCCTGCTTTTTTTGTTTTGAGTCAGAAAACTTTGGCACCCAGTTATTCACAAAGAATGGTTACTGATTCAGAGAAGTACCTAACATCCATATGTAGACAGCTTGTCAACTACATTTTACCTCTCAAAAACAAAAGATCCAAATTCTTCAACTGACACACAAACTTATCTTTTTGGAAGAGGGCAATGAATTTCCCACATAAGGTATACAAAAAGTTTGTTTTGCAGACCAGAAAAAAACGGAAGAAAGAACAACACAAAAGAGCAGCAACTGACTTTCCCTGGATTGTTGTTTACAAAATACAAAAACTTGAATGGCATTTTACTTAACTGCAGGCTTGCTATAGGTGAGAACAGGTTTACTAAAAGCCCCTTCGTTTTAAGCACAATTCTGGTGGGACCTAAGAGCTAAAATCTTGAACCTAATTTTCACTTTAGGAGAAAAGGTAGAAATACAACTCCCAATCTTGTTTGGAGGGGTGGGAGTTGGGTGTGTAAGTGGAGGAATTATGTGAAAGGAAAAGATAGTACTGAAGAAAAGAATGACTAAAAACCTCTTTTGGGGGGGGGGGCAAATTTTCTGCCTTTGGCAATTTTCTTTCTAAATTACCTTCTTTACTGCCAACTGCTGCCCTGTAGGAAAGAGGACCGGAAAAAATGTTCAACCAAAACCTCCTTCCCCATTTATTATGGTGACAGTGGTGAGGGAGAACTTTATCTGGTTTCCTCCCTGTTGTATCTGGAGAGAAGATAAGAAACTATAACATCCTTCCTCCAACCCCAGAAGCTCCATATAGGCACAACAACCCTGACCACATTTTTTCTCAAGAGCCGTATCAATTCAACAGAGCTTACGCGCTATAACAAAAATTCTTAGAACTGCCGTTATCTACGTGTGTGTGCGTGTGTATACACAGACACACATTCAAAAAAATTACTGCTTGTTCGCTCAAAGGGATCTGGGAAGCCAAAGGGAGATACTCTGCCCATATTATTAGCATTTTACAGATTTCTTTAACTTGCCTCTTGATCAACTTCATCTAAAGAAACAACAGGTGGGGGGGGGGACACTGAAAAAACCAAGGTTATAGACCCACGCATACTTACTCGGGAGTAAACCCCATAAAGTTTCCTACACAGGGAAGAGCAAAACAATTCATTGGAAAGTGGAAAGAAACAAACCTGCAAAACAAACGTGTTTAGGGACCCTTAAGCTGCAACAGAGGTGGGGAATCCTACGGACATTGAGTCAGCAGCAATGACTCAACTCCCCCACCCACCCCGAAAAACCCACCCCACTTTTTTTTCCTCTGTTTTCGAAAGGTCAGCCTGAAGACAAGTGCACACAGCCCGGATCTTATCCACCAGCACACCTCGACTGTCCCCGAAACGTACCTAAAATACTCTGGTCCTTTAAATATAACAACTATGTTGTTAGAAAAAACGCTTTCCTTTTATCACCGGCTCTTTGTAGGATCACTTCTTACTGATCTGACTGTTCAACAAATGTAGAGTCCAGCGGCACCTTTAAGACCAACCAAGGTTTATCCAAGGTATGAGCTTTCCTGTGCAAGCCACGCTCCATCAAATACAGTGAAATGGCAGGCGAGGTTCAAACTTATAGCCAAAGAATGAACAGCAAATTAACATGTATTCTCTGGCTATACGTTCGAACCTCGCCTGCCATTCCAATGTATTTGATAAAGAGTGTGCCTTGCACACGAAAGCTCATACCTTGAACATGGTTGGTCTTAAAGGCGGCCGCTGGACTCTTTTTTTTTATTATTAGCGCCCGCTGGACTCTTAAATCTGTTGTAGGGCTTCGGACCTACACGGCTGAACGATGGGCAATGTTCCCTCTAAGCTGTGGAGTCTTGTGAGCAAAAATTCTACTTTGTGAGCAGCTGGCCTTAAAGCTGTGAGCGAGCAAGTTGGCTTCTGCATAAATTAGTCTGCTCTGGGGCTGTCTTTCCTGAGCTGAGATAAAAATGCGTGAGCCAGAGGCTAAAAAACTAACACTAACCCAGCTTAGAGGGAACACTGACGACGGGACGGGATCCGGTGGTCGTCATTCCTGCATCGACACTGAACTCTTCGGTGAAAAAAACATTATAATTTATTTTTTTTAAATAAATAAAAAGTGCAGGCTGACTTTTTGAAAACAA
>NW_015172124.1:65920-74146 GCF_001447785.1 Gekko japonicus | reverse complement strand
GTTTCTCTCTCTCTCAAACTGTGTCATTCCACTTCCTCCATGACCCAACTTCATTGACCCCAATGTGTGGGGAAAGTTTTAAAAAATGGGGCTCCAGACCGACCTCCACACACGGGCTGAACGTTTTGTGAATAAAAAGAAAAATCCAGCCCATCGCCCCAACAGTTGTGACTTAAGTCAAAATAATTTAGATCCAAGTTCATTTGCATAAGAATAAGGATGTTTCTGAAGGAAAAAATGTATATACATTTTCAGACTGAGTGAGGTGCCTAGCAGTGTTCCCTCTAAACTGAGGAAAGGGCGGGGCAGCAGCTATTCAAATTCTCACTCAATTTGCATCCAAACAATGCCCCTTCCTCACCCTCTCTCAAGCAGCCAGGATTTGGCAGCAACTCTAATCCCTTCCACACCGTCCCAAACACAGTCCTCCCACACAATACCCTCGCTAAATCCCCTCAGCAGAAACCTGGTACTTTTGGCCACTGTGTGACACAGAGTGTTGGACTGGATGGGCCTTTGGCCTGATCCAACATTGGCGTCTCTTATGTTCTTAGAAAAACACCCTTCTAGCAGCTCTGTCTCCTGCTCCTTCTCAGAGCTCAGCTGGGTCCTATGCCCCCCCCCATCTCCTGCTGGTGGCCAAGGGGAACCTGGCAACCCTATCAGGTGGTAACCCAACATGGAAGGGACAGCTGACAGACACGGGCCCCGGAGGATTTGCACAAAGGCACAAATGTCAGGCAGATTTTCGGGGCGCGATCACACCGCAACATCTGGGAAGCATAGCGCACCTATGGCCAACCCGTGGCATCCCACCGAAGATGCAAAGTAAAAAAGTACCGCGGAAAGTGCACTAGTATCCAGAAAACGCGGGGCAGGGGCGGGCGTCATCGCGGGAGCGCTAGTATCCCGTGGCATCCGGCGCCTGCCCAGGTCCCGTCGCAAACCGGATGTTTTTTGTAAGCGCATGCGCACAAACATAACTGAAAGCAGTGCTGCTCCGCGGAACTGCGCATGCGCACAAACGCAAAATCTTGCCACACCGCTTTTTGCCACGCTCCGGTATCGCCATGTGATCGCCAGCTAACAGCCTAAGCGCGGAGACTTGGGGGACTGTCTGATCGGGCTACCACGCTTTATTTTGCTCCAGGGCAAACAGCCACACCTCTGCGCACGCACGCGTAATCCAGCCCGTGTGACTGGGGCCACTGTAAACCTATCTTGCCTTTGGAATGTTTACCCCATTGAGATTGGCAATTATTTAAAAAGGGATAACACCAGGGCTCTAGTCGGGGGGGAGCTCTCAGGTACGGAGCTCCGGAAGAGAACCTCTAGGGGGCGGGGCGGTCACGTGGTGAAGCCCCGCCCCCTTCTTTACCCCGCCCTCTGCTTCGATCCTCATTCCGTTTGGGAATGAGGATGAAGCAGGAGGGTAAGTAGCCGGGCCTTCTGACACACTTCCGGTGATGTCAGGGGGTGTGGCCTTCTGTCACTTCCGGTGATGTCAGGGGGCGTGGCATATGCAAATAAGTTATGCTAATGAGTTATGCTAATGAGCTCCGGCAGCTCTTTTTCTACAACAAGACCCCTGGATAACACTAGACCCCAAACCAGACACAACACAATTTTCTCCACATTGCATAGAGTTGCAAAGGAATCAGAAATGTTTCCAGATTAAAAAATGACGTAATTGTGAAGTACCTGGCTGACTCGACAAGTGCCATTTTAGAACAGGCATACCTGGAATGTGAGGACTTTGACTGTCCTTTCATCACCATGCCAAAATTGTTTCTTTTTACCCCTGCTTTTCCATTTTCTTTAGCCCTCAAGCCACCATAAAAAAAACCAACCTTACACATATTGTAGAAGTATTCCAGGGTATATTCAAGGCCAAATTCCAGTGCATTCTAGTCAGAAAGCTCCCACAGAAACAAAAAATGTTTGTGGTGGCAGAAGTCATTGTGTTTGATAATATCAGCACACCCTGAGTCTGAACAGAGACTTTGCTAAGAGGCAGATTGTTCTATTGTTCTGTTTTAAGTGTATGTGCCGCCCTCCTTTTACATAGGGAATAACTTACACCAGTTCTTCTCCTTTATAAAGGTTAATAACTTCAGGACCATTTACACCCTTCTAATCCATTCACTGATACGGTTGCTACATCTATGTTGGGAAATGTCTGGAGATTTTGGGGGTGGGCTCTAAGGAAGGCAAGGGACTTCAACGGGGTACAACGTTATGGAGTCCACCTTCCAAAACAGCCATTTTCTCCAGGCGTACTGATCTGTGTCACCTGGAGCAACGTTCCCTCCAAGCTGTGGAGTCTACTTTGTGAGCTACTGGCATTAAAGTTCTGAGTGAGCGATTTGGCCGCTGCATCAATTAGTTTGCTCCGGAGGCATCCTTCCTGAGCTGAGACAAATATCTGTGAGTTGGAGGCTAAAACACTGTGAGCTAGCTCACACTAACTCAGCTTAGAGGGAACATTGAGTCCTGGAGATGAGCAATAATCCCGGGGAATCCCCAGTTCCCACCTGGAGGCTGGCATCCCCATTCGCTGAAATCAATGTGCTTAGAAAGTTGGAACACTACTTATGGCTGCACTGTTAATATTCGTAATGCCTAGCCTTGTTTGTATCTGGGGGTTTTCCTTCTTCCCCAAGAACATATTCTTCCACGATGAGAGATATGCAGACACTTTGGTTGTGCCAACCTCCTGGCAATCATGACACTTCACTGCTCAGTGATCCTGGAAGACATCTCTCCTGCAGCGGGCACACTTTGTGTTGGTTTTCCTATCTGCTGCCCTAGGATAAGAAGAACAGTGTGCAGTTATTGACGCAGAAGTTTCTCGTGGCCCTTGCCGGTGTAGTGTTACTGAGATAAGGTACACAGGACTTGATGTTCTGGTTAAGCCTGGGTACATCCTCCGCCCTTCTGCATATCGTGAAATCTATCGGCTCTTTTCCAAGACTTACAATGAATATGTGCTCTTTCTGACCTGACCCCGTTTTCCAGTCAGGATGGGTCTCCAGTAGGACCGCAGTTAAGTGCGCGGACTCTGATCTAGGAGAACCAGGTTTGATTCCCCACTCCTCCACTTGCAGCTGCTGGATGACCTTGGGCAAGCCATAGTTCTGTCAGAGCTGTGTTCTCTCAGGAGCAGTTTCTGTCAGAGCTCTCTCAGCCCCACCTACCTCACAGGGTGTCTGTTGTGGGGAAGGGAAGGAGATTGTAAGCTGCTCTGAGACTCTGAGCGAAGGGTGGGGTATACATCCAATTCTTCTTCCTCTTCTTCTTCCTCCTCCCTCCTCCTCCTCCTTCCCTTCTAACCACTGTTTCCCAGTGTGGCACCTGCCCCATGTGTCAGGGAACTGAGGAAAGACCTTGCTCATGGGACTTGTGGTTGGCAGTTGGTTCCTGCCTGTCAATAGACACAGCTGGAGGAACAGGTAAATCACAAGCCTCCCTGAGGTGAAGAGGCCTCATGCCAGGGATGGAAATAAATGTGGCTCTCTGGTTTAATGGTCATTGTGAATTGTGAATGTGGCTCTCCACAAGCCATGGATGTGCAGCAGCATTGATCTAACATACTGAAGAACCATGCCACTGGCCACCTATCGATTTTCTGCTTGCCTATATAATGCGCGACAAAGCGGTCAAGCTTATCCGCCCCACCTTTGTTTTCGTTCTGACATGCAATTATATCTGCTCTCCTTTCGCCCCCACTTACAACGATAACCACACGGCATGGGAGAAAGAAGAAGCACGGCTTTGTCTTCCTTGGGGCGATATGGAACCAGTGTTTCTTCACTGCTGAAACAGACAAAAGGACATACTTCTTTACACAGAACCAAGTTGGAGTCCAGCGGCACCTTTAAGACCAACAAAGTTCTATTCTAGGAAGAAGAGAAGAGAAGAAGAGGAGATTGGATTTATACCCCACCCTTCACTACCGAAAGGTGTCTCAGAGTGACTTACAAACTCCTTTCCCTTCCCCTCCCCACAACAGACACCCTGTGAGGTAGGTGGGGCTGAGAGAGCTCTGACAGAAACTGCTCTTTTTCAAGAACAGCTCTGACAGAACTGTGGCTTGCCCAAGGTCATCCAGCAGGTGCGAGTGGAGGAGTGGGGAATCAAACCCGGTTCTCCCACACTTAACCACTACACCAAAGGTATAAACTAAAATAGAATAGAAGCTAGGTATAAGTTTTCATGCGCATGCACACTTCTTCAGATACACAAAGGATGGTTTGTGGTATGCATGATACAACTCTGGAAAGAAAAGTTGTCCAAGGTATGCCCTCAACTTAGTGTTCCCAACCTCCTCTCCGGGAATTAGAATTGATCTCCAGGAAGCAGAGATCAGTTCCCGGGGGGGGGGGGGGGGGGCGCCTTTTGGGTGAACTCTACACCATTATACTCCCCTAAGATCACCCCCCTTCCCAAACCCCACACTCTGCAGGCTGCGCCCCCCCCAAAAAAAAAATCTCCAGGGATTTCTCAGCCGGGAGATGGGGACCCGGCTTCAGCTCTACAATGTCAAGGGCTTTCCACATTTTCACAAACCTGGATCCTTTTTGTGCCATTCTTCGAATACACGCTCGGCTTCTCTTTGTTTCAAGGATGATGTGGCAAAGAGTGTTTTCTGTAAACAGGAGTCCAAAAACTTCAAGCCTTGTTTCCTTTTTTTGCACCCCTCTGGGTGATGTATGGTCAACTGACTATAGAATCTGGGACCAGGTCTTTCCACCTTTGCCTCTTAGGACCTCAGTAATGGCACCCTCTGAGGTTCACCTAGGCCTGGAGATCTCCTTCTATTACAACTTCAAAGCTCCCCTTTTCATGTTTTCCCAAGGTAAAATCGGGGGAATGCTGTGAAATGTTTTCTCTTTCTGAGCGAGTAAAACCTTGTCTCACAAAGCATGTAACTCATTCCAAGTATACAGCATGAAATAGTCTGTGGACAAATGGGAAAACTGGGAAATTCAGGGGAGCCCTGGGGAAAAGGTGCAGGGCCATGGAAGCTTACCAGGCTATGAAGAGAAGAAGAGAAGGTTTTTATACCCCGCTTTTCTCTACCCTAAGGAGCGTCAAAGAGGCTTCCAATCTCACCCAAGGTCACCCAGCAGGCCTCATGTCTCTCAGAGTGGCTGACAATCGCCTTCCCTCCCTCTCCCTACAACAGGCACCTTGTGAGGCAGGCAGGGCTGAGAGAGTCCTGAGAGAACTGGGACTCGCCCAAGGTCACCCAGCAGGCCTCCTGTGTCTCTAAGCGGCTGGCCATCACCTTCCCTTCCTCTCCCCACAACAGAAGAAGGAAGGAAGGAGGAGGAAGAGGAGAAGAAGAAAAGGAGGAGATTGGATTTATACCCCACCCTTCACTCAGAGTCTCAGAGCGGCTTACAAACTCCTTTCCCTTCCCCTCCCCACAACAAACACCTTGTGAGCATTGTTCCCTCTAAGCTGAGTTAGTGTGAGCTAGCTCATAGTTTTTTAGCCTCCAGCTCACAGATTTTTGTCTCAGCTCGGGAAGGATGGCTCCGGAGCAGACTAATTTATGCAGCAGCCAAATTGCTTGCTCACAGCTTTAAGGCCAGTAGCTCACAAAGTAGAATTTCTGCTCACAAGACTCCACAGCTTAGAGGGAACATTGCTTGTGAGGTAAGTGGGGCTGAGAGAGCTCTGACAGAAACTGCTCTTTTTCAAGAACAGCTCTGACAGAACTATGGCTTGCCTAAGGTCATCCAGCAGCTGCAAGTGAAGGAGTGGGGAATCAAACCCGGTTCTCCCAGATTAGAGTCTGTGCACTTAACCACTACACCGAACTGGTGTATGTCGGGATCGGATCAAAGAGACCCAGGCACGAGTTCCAACGGCCAGGGAAGGTTGCCGGCTGATCGTGGACCAGTCACACAGCCAGACCTACCTCACAGGGTGGTTAGGAAGATAATCTGGAGGAGAGGAGAACCACACAAGCCACGTTGGGTCCCCGTTTAGGAGAAAGGCATGGTATGACATTTGTTATAAATCTAATTTTGGCTTCAGATCGCAAAACAGGAGGATCTCTCCTGCTGTTGCTTCATCAGATCTTGCTTCAGCTGTTTTGGCAGGAGGCGGGAGGGCTCAACCGATAGTCAAATTACCTTTAAATGTTGCGAGTGCGAAGAACTATGGGGTTTGTAGGGATGCCAGCCTCCAGGTGGGACCTGGAGATCCCCTAGAAATATAGCTCATCTCCAGACTACAGAGATCAGTTCTCCTGGAGAAAAGGGATGCTTTGGAGGGTGGACTCTGTGGCACTGTACCCCACTGAGGTCCCTGTCCTCCCCCCGGCTCCACCCCCAAATCTCCAGGAGTTTCCCAACCTGGATCTGGCAACCCTGCCCCCCTATCCCCTGTCGGTGGCCAAGGGGGATTTGGAAACCCTAGGGGCTTGCGAAGAAGGTGAACAGCCCCCCCCCAGTAGTCTAATAAAGAATTGCTAGCGTTCTGATGCAAATTAGATGTAATTTCTTTACAATCCCACAATGTGTTCCGTATTTGGGAACTCCTCAAGGCCAAGGTAGGATGAGTTGCGTGGACACCATTTTAGTTTCGTTTTGCTTTGACTGTTGTTTGTTTGATGGAGAAGGGGAAAGAGAGAAGAGAAACAGAAAGACTGCATATTTCATTTAAAAGTGGGGAACCCTTTGATCCTTCTAGTTGCCCTTTTCTGCACTTTTCCCAATGCTATAAAATCCTTTTTGAGGTGTGGTGACCAGAACTGTACGCAGTACTCCAAATGAGGTTGCACCATCGATTTATACATGGGCATTATCTGATGGACACCACAGAGAGAAGAATACTAGAATATAGGGGGAGCTAACCAAATTGAACTCCCTCTCAGAGCAGGGAGGAATGCTGAAATAATGAAGGAGAACTCCACTCAGTGTTCCACACAACTAAATAATAATAATTATCATGTGGCATTGTACGTAGTATAGCCAGGAGATCCAAAGATTGTCTGGCAGTCTTAAGTTCCAGCTCTTTTAGAGAGCGAGCAGGACTTGTGTTTTGGACTGAGAGAGGGTTCTGAAAGAGTTGTGACTGACCCAAGGTCACCCAGCTGGATTCACGTGGAAGAGTGGGGAATAGAGCCCCGTTCTCCAGATTAGGGGCTGCTGCTCTCCCCCAGACAACTATTTAAATGCTAGACATTGTTCTTATTATGGTGCAAATAACCTGTAATGGGGCTATACCTCTGCAGGGCGGGGGTGACCCATTGCAAAGGAAATGAAATTCTGCATATTACAGGCAGACTAGACTATTGGCTAATGTGTCATGAAGGTGTGGAGGGCTGTGGGATGCTGGAGGGCGTGCAAGACCACGAAGGGCCTTGGCTTGCTAACCTCCAGGTAGTGCCTGGAGATCTTTAACAATTGCGACTACCACTCGACCACAAAGGTCGGGTCTCCTGGATGTAGGGTTGCCAACCTCCAGGCAGTGAAGTAAACCAAAAATGAAACCCGTGCAAATGAGATACCACAGGAGTTGGTCTGCTGAACGTTAAGAATGTAAAAGATGCTGTGTATGGTTCTACAATATTGTAATTGGGCGGTTTTGGTGTTCCGCTTCCGAGGAAGCAATGTGATACAGCAACTGGGAGCTGGCAGGGCCGTCAAGCGGATACACAAATGGCGAGACGAGTTTTGCGAAGAGGAATGATAAATACTGGTGTTTGGACTTTTCAGTGTTGGAGAAATTGGACTGGACCCATCTCTGAAGGTTATTCATGTATTTGGACCACGTATTCCGTCATTTTGAATTTTTGAGTTACTGACTTGCATAGGATGCATTACATATTTTTGATAAACTACACTACTTATATAAGTTCATATCATTATATTGTCTGTTGGATGTTTTTTGTTATTTTTGCACGGGTTTCATTTTTGATTTAAGTTACTGCTGTCCGAACCTCCAGGCAGTGGCTTTGCGATCTAACGCTCCTAAGTGTGCATATTTCCAAATTGTTGTTGTTATTACAATAAATATTTTATTTATATATTAAAAAGAAAGGATCGAAACAGGACCTAGCTTAACCAGCTCCTTAAGATGGTGCATGCACAGGCCCCAGATATGTGCAAAATCTACCTCTGGGACTGGCTGGCTTTGGCTTGGCTGAGATGAAGAAGAAGAAGAAGAAGAAGAAGAAGAAGAAGAAGAAGAAGAAGAAGAAGAAGAAGA
>NW_015172124.1:27013-65858 GCF_001447785.1 Gekko japonicus | reverse complement strand
GGAGGAGGAGGAGGAGGAGGAGGAGGAGGAGGAGATTGGATTTCTACCCCGCCCTTCACTACCCAAAGGAGTCTCAGAGCGGCTTACAAACTCCTTTCCCTTCCCCTCCCCACAACAGACACCCTGTGAGGGAGGTGGGGCTGAGAGAGCCCTTGACAGAAACTGCTCTTTTTCAAGAACAGCTCTTTCCAGAACTGTCCTTGAGAGAACAGCTGTGCCAGAACTACAACTTGCCCAAGGTCATCCAGCAGGCGCAAGTGAAGGAGCGGGGAATCAAACCCGGTTCTCCCAGATTAGAGTCCGCACACTTAACCACTACACCAAAGTTGGCTCTCTGGTTTAAACACCAGAAGGCTAGAACAGAACACCCCATTACATGCAGCGAAACATTCCCTCTGAATGGACCCACACATTGCTGGGTGTTGTGCTATCACGGCATCACACGCTGCCAGGTTTTCCAACGTAAAAGGTGAAGAACTATGATAAATAATCATGCAATATGCATTGAGGTGTGAATCTAGCCTAGGTCTGAGGCTACAGGCCATGTCCTCCCAACTCCCCTCATCTATCTTTCTCTCTCGGTTTCTTTTTTGCCATCAAGTTCCGGACAACTTATGGCAGCCCCGTAGGGTTTTCAGGGGAAGAGACATTCAGAGGCGGTTTGCCGCTGCCTGCCTCTGCGTTGCAACCCTGGACTTCCCTGGTGGTCTCCCATCCAAATACTAAGTGTGGCCGACCCCGCTTAGCTTCTGAGGTCGAAAAAGATCAGGCTAGGCTGGGACATCCAGGTCAAGGTGATCCCTTTCTAGAGGCCTGTAAAAACACAGTTTGTTTATTTATTTCTCAGATTTCTACCCCGCCCTCCCTGTTACATAAAACAGCGCGTAAATTACAGTAAAAGCAATTAAAACACTTAAAACAGTACTACAGCCAGGGGTCATTTCCTGCAGGAGCGCACAGGAGTGGAACTTCGGCAGTAAAGAGCACAGGAGGCGGGCACTTGCAACAAGCCCCACCCCCTGCTCCCAGCAGCCCTCAGTCAGAGCAAGAAGCAGCCAGGTAAGCTGCCAAGCCCCCCCCCCCGGCCCCCTGGTCCAAAACAGTCCAGTGGCACCTTTAAGACCAAGTTTTATTCAGGTACAAGCTCTCCCTTCTCTGTGAGGACAGATCTCCCGTGCCCCGCCACCGGCGGGTCGGGCCCCGGAGGGAGCCCCTCCCCGATGTGCGCGTCACCCAGAAGTGACGCGACCACGCTGGGCACGCTGGGAGCGGGGCCACAGTCATCCGAGGGAAAGCTCTATGGTTTTTCCTCGGATTGTCGTGGCCCCGTCCCCAGCGTGCCCAGTGTGGTTGCGTCCCCCGCTCCAGCGCCGCTTGGACTTGGGAACCCTAACATTCCCCCCCTCCCGCAGGACCCTGATCTCCTCCGGGAGCTCATTCCACCAGGTAGGAGCTGCCACCGAGAAGGACCTGGCCCTTGTGGCAGCAAGCCTGGCCTCTTTAGGACCCGGGGTCACTAGGCGGTGTTGTGACCCCGACCAAAGTGCTCTTTGGGGACTGTATGGGGAAAGGCGGTCCCTCAGGTATGCCGGACCCTGGCCATATAGGGCTTTAAAGGTAAGCACCAGCACTTTGAAGCGAATCCGGAACGCTATAGGCAGCCAGTGCAGCGCTTTCAGCACAGGTTGGATGTGATCCCATTTAGGGACACCCACCAACAACCTGGCCGCCGCAACTTTATGGATCACACAGATATTCCGCTGTTTGTTTCTCCCGGGTATTCTGCCAGGCAAATCGCCGCAACACCTGTAAACATTTTTAAAAGCTTAAAACTTTGGGCGCATGTCCATTTCCTCACCTCTTTTGCATTCCACCTGAACAATAATGTTAGGGGGGGGGAGGAATTGAAGAAGAGAGAGGTTCTTTGGGAGTCACATGAGCCAAATTAAGCACACACCGTAAACTTGGACAGAAGCTTAGTTTGATTAATCCTTATCTCACCTTGATTATTTTCTCGCTCATCCCGTCAAAGAGATGGCGTTAAACGCTTATCGCCGCATCTGAAAGATAAAGCCATAGCCGGGACCCTAGCAGGGGAGATAAGAACAAACCAATTTACTCCGTGATGTCAGTTACCGCAAACCGGCCCACTTCCGATTTGTATCATCCAAAAATGGACCTGCCTAATTAAGCATATGTTTGCTCAGATTAGTGTCTAAATGGGATTTACCCCCCTTTCCTACACCATCTGTGCCATATCAGAAGCAGATGCGAAGGAGGGAAGGGATCAAAGTAATCTATAGATCTGTAGAGAGCGGTCTTATCATATGCGCACACTGATAAAGAAGTGTACACGTAATAAAGAGATATGCATGATTTGCGGGTGGGATGCCATGAAGGAGTTTGCAGGAGATGTTAGCTGGACAGATCTTCTCCCGTCTTCTCCCAGAAGACAGGAGCTTGTCTTGAAAATCCTCTCTGGGGGCCAGAGACCTTCATGACCAAGAAGCATCAAAATACAAGCGGACAGCAAAGAGATTGGGGGCCTGGAGACCAAGCCCTGTGAGGAAAGGCTGAGGGACTTGGGGGTGTTCAGTCTGGAGAAGAGGAGGTTGAGAGGGGACAGGATGGCTCTCTTGAAGTATCTGAAGGGCTTTCCCTTAGAGGAGGGCAGGGAGCTGTTCCTGTTGGCAGCAGAGGAGAGGACTCGCAATCGTGGGTTTACATTAAGCAGGGCTCTTTTTGTAGAAAAAGCCCAGCAGGAACTCATTAGCATAATAGGCCACACCCAACAGCAGGAACGCATTAGCAGTAGTCCCTGCTACAAAAAAAGGCCCTGGGTTTTGACAACAAACAAGGTAAACAGAATAACAAGCAAAAAGTGGGTGTGGCTGGATGACCACACTTCTGGTAACATGTGGTGCTAATGAGTGGTGCTGTCAGGGGTGTGGCCCAATATGCTAATGAGTTCCTGCTGTTGGGTGTGGCCTATTATGCTAATGAGTTCCTGCTGGGATTTTTCTACAAAAAAAGCCCTGATCAACTGTAACAGCGGGAGATCTCCAGGTGCCACCCGAAGACTGGGAATCCTAATTGTAAGGGAGGCAGAAAATATGTCTGCAGTTTCCTGATCTGGAAGAGGCCCTTTTGCCTGTCTCTGCCCATGACAAAGTTTGCACCAGGCCAGAAAATGAACGCTGATCCACCACTGGACTCATTGTAATGACATTCAACTTAGTCTCCTGTGTGCGATCACACGCACAACTAGCCGCGCCATAGGCGCGAATGCTGGGTGGATTTAGAGATATACCGTGCTACAGACTATGATAAAATATCTCAAATAAGTTTTATATATTTTTGTTTTATATGTTTACAATTTATTCACCATGTATTATTTATCACATAAGCCTTAATACATAGAAAGAATCATATATCAAAACATCTAAATATCGTCTCTTAATACATCAGTGTCTTCCTCAGGGAGTTCAGCAGATATTTCCAAGCACAAGGTTGCCAAATACCAAAATATTTATCCAAATGTTTCAATGAACGCTGCAAAAAAGCCTCTCTTAGTGAGCCCAAAGCTTCCTCCAAAGTGAAAAGAACACACTGAAACAGGACGATATCCGGACCTCTGTTGGAGGAAGACTGTGCACTTATTCAAAACAGACTGAAAGGAGTCCTCCCTCTTAAAACTTTTGTATAATTAAGGAGGACTGGTATTAATAAAGGGGTTGTGCAATATCTTTTGTGATATATTAAGAGACGATACTTAGATGTTTTGATATATGATTCTTTCTTTGGATTAAGGCTTATATGATAACTAATATAGGGTGAATAAATTGTAAAAATATAATACAAAAATATATACAAATGATTTTGAGATATTTTATCATCGTCTGTAGCATGGTATTTGCTGATTTTTGGTATTTCCTACTTACTGTGATTTTGGTTGAGTGGATTTAGAGGGTACGCGATCAGGCACAAACATCTGGGAAGCGTCCCGCAGCCATTGGCAACCTGTCCTGCTCCGCCGCAGAAGCGGAGTTAAAAGACACCGGGGGAAACCTGGTTGTTAAAGGGTTGTACAGGCCACAGACAGACTTTCCCCCGTCTGATAGCTCCAGTGTGCTCTCATGGCATTGGGATGGTCTGATCAGGCTGTCCCAACTCCGTGCCGTTGTTTTTTTCCCCCTTTGCAGTATGCGCATCTCAGGGCTATTTTTGGGCAGGAACGCACAGGAACGGAGTTCCGGCTGGCTCCCGAGTTGGCCACGCCCAGCAGGAACTCGTTAGCATAATAGGCCACACCCAAGAGCAGGAACTCATTAGGATTGGCTACATTAGGGGTGTGTGGCCTAACATGCAAAGGAGTTCCTGCTACGAAAAAAGGCCCTGGGTTTTGACAACAAACAAGGTGAACAGAATAACAAGCAAAAGGTGCATGTGGCTGGATGACCACACTTCTGGTAACATGGGGGTAGGGCTGCCAAGTGGGGGCAGGGGGCAGGGAAACCCCCGCTTTGGAGGCCCGATTTCAGCCATGGCGGAATCGGGCCCCGGGGGGAACTCCACCCCCTGAAGCTGCGTCTCCGGAGGTGATGCACAACGTAGGGCACATTGGGGGCGTTTCCCCCCCCCCCAACGATCTGGGCCATGCCCCCAACGTGCCCTACGTCATGTGTCACTTCCTGTGACGTTCTGGCGGCGCACGCACATCTCTCAGCAGCTCCTGGACAGAAGAAACACTCCCCCGCCGGTGAGTCAGGCCGACTTGGCAACCCTACATGGGGGTGCGGCCTAATATGCTAATGAGCTGTGTGGCCTAATAGGCTAGTGAGTTTCTGCTCTTGGGTGTGGCCTATTATGCTAATGAGTTCCCGCTGGGCTATTTCTACAAAGAAAGCCCTGCGCATCATCGCAAACTCCATAGGGAGCTCTCGTGCTGAGATGTGATTCATCGATTCCCTGTTTAAGTGAATCGGAAACAAATGGCAAAAAACCCCAACCCAGTAACGACTCACCCACAGTTGCGTCTGATCACGCAGTGGCGGGCTGCCCCCACAGCTTCAAAGGACTGTGTGATCATGCGACTGCGGGTCAAATTCCTCCGGAGGGACTAGCCTCACTTAACCCCCACAAGGGTTGCCAAATGTTACTCACCTCTCCGGCGGGGGACTCCTGCGGGGCTCCCGGAGCACGTGCCGCATGCACGTCACAGGGAAGTGACGTCATGACGCCGGGCACACTGGGGACGGGGCCATGACCATACAAGGGAAAACCATAGAGTCTTCCCTTGTATGGCCGTGGCCCCGCCCCCAGCATGCCCGGCGTCATAACGTCACTTCCCTGTGACTTGCACGCTGGGGCGGGGTTCCCCCCAGGGCCCGATTCCCTGGCGTCTGGGAACGGGCCTCTGGGGCGGGGGGATTTCCACCCCCCGGGGGGATTTGGCAGCCCTAACCCCCACCCCCGGTTTATCTGGGGCATGGGACCGCCACCTTTGAATGCCTTTAACCCTTTTAGAAATGTTCTGCTTTTTAACCTTTTCATGCCACATAAGTCTTGCGTTTCCTTTCTAACGTCAGAGTTTCCAACTCGAAGTTGTGACATTCCTGGTGGTTTTTTGGGAAAAGCCTGGAAATGGAGGGGGTTAGGAGAGGGGAGGAACTTCAGTGGCGTACGGTGCCTGAGAGTCCACCCTTCAAAGCAGCCACTTTCTCCAGGGGGACTGATATCCTGCTGTCTAGCGATGAGTTGGAATCCTGGGAGGTCTCCAGTCCCCACCTGGAGGCTGGCAACCCACAGTGTGCATCAGTTTCACTTACGGTAGCACCCTCCAAAGCAGCCGTTTTCTCCATGGGAACCACTCTCTGTATTCTGGATTTCAGTTGTAATTTCAGGAGATTTCCAGGCCTCACATGGAAACTGGCAAGCCTGTTCGTAACACAAGAACTTAAAATAATAACAGCAACAACTGTGTGCCTTCAAGTCGCAACCAGCTTACAGCAACCCCAAGACCATGGAGTTTTCGAGAGCCAGTTTAGTATAGTGGTTAGGAGCGCAGACTCCGATCAGGGAGAACCGGGTTTGATTCCCCACTCCTCCACATGCTGCCAGCTGGGTGACCTTGGGTCAGTCACAAGTTCTCTCAGAGCTCTCAAAGGTAGTTTCCGAGAGAGCTCTCTCAGCCCCACCCACCTCACAGGGTGTCTGTCATGCGGAGGGGAACGGAAAGGAGATTGTAAGCCGCTCTCAGACTCCTTCGGGTAGTGAAGGGCAGGGTATAAATCCAATTTCCTCCTCCTCCTCCTCCTCCTCCTCCTCCAGGCAAGAGATGGTTTGCCCTTGCCTGCCTCTACACAGAGACCATCCACTCCTTTGGTGGTCTCCCTTCCAAGTACTAACCAGGACTGATCCTGCTTAGCTTCTCAGATCGGATGAGATCAGGCTGTTTTGGGCTAGAGGTTCCTCACTGCTGTCTGATCCTGAGTCCTGTTCTTTGGGTGAGGGATATTTTTTTCTGATTCGGTTTGGGTTTCATCTTCCGGGCTTGACCTGGAGAACTCCCAGATAGCTGGAGCGAATGAGGTGTGTTACCCCATCCCGTCTTCCCACTGGCTGATGTGTTTTTTTATGGCAAACTTGTAAATTCACGACAATTTCACGGTGCCAGATTTTATTAGCTGCGAGTCCTGACTTGAGCATTGGGAAAGATCGTCTGGATTACAGCGGAGTTTCACTGACACGTTTGCAAAAAGATTTCTCTACGCTGCGTTTTAAATATATCTTTTCAGTGTCACTTAATTTTTATTAGCGGCCTCAAGCAGTTCCTGGAGAGGTGGGGCACGAATACATAAGAACATAAGAAAAGCCAATGTGGGACCAGGCCAATGGCCCATCCAGTCCAACTGTAGTGTATTCAAAGCAGCCTTGAATGCATGACATGTTGTGAAACATCTAACTGAACTGTAATGT
The DNA here is from genome assembly GCF_001447785.1 of Gekko japonicus. NCBI lineage: Eukaryota > Metazoa > Chordata > Lepidosauria > Squamata > Gekkonidae > Gekko > Gekko japonicus. The sequence goes on along the minus strand of NW_015172124.1, from coordinate 58,880 downwards.
TAAGCTTCGTCCTGGGCTAGGATCCAAATCCATCCAATAGTATTGCTAGCCCAGGAAGTGCCAAGCCAATCACTTCAAGCAAGCTCCCTGAGCGGGAACTAATGTGATTGGACCTTATCTCTGCAACCTCATAGGTTGATATTTGTACAGTGGGTGTGGCTACATTAGCCGTGGATGTTTAAAAGCAGGACAGCTGCAATGTAAAGGCTGTTCTGGCTATCAGATGTTGATCCGTGTTGGAGTTGTGTTCGAGTTGAAGAAAAAAGTTGTGTTCTTGCTGAATCACTCTCCGACTGCTTTCTTAATCGTGCGACTTAACACCAACACTCATGTCACACAGTGGCCATCAGGAGGTCCAGCAGTGGGGCCAGGGATACATTTGATCAGTGGGCATTCTCCTCCTGAGTTTTTGGGATTCTTCGACTTGACCCGACCCAGGTCAAAAGGCTAAAGAGCCGGAGAATTTTCAGCTTAGAAAAGAGACAACTAAGGGGGCGGGGGGAGAACATGATAGAAGCTTATAAAATTATGCCGGGGGGGGGGGGGTGGGGGGGGGGGGGAGTTGACAAAGTGAACTTTTCCTCCCTCTCCCGAAATACTACAGCCCGAGGGCATCCAATGAAGCTGATGGGCAGTAGGCTCAGGACGGACAAAAGGAAACAGTTCTCTACACAGAGAGTGATTAAAATGTGGAATACGCTGCCAGAGGATGTCATGATGGCCACAGGAATAAACAGCTTTCAAAGGGGATTAGATAGATTAGAGGATACGTCTTATCAATGGCTACTGGTCATGCGGGCTGGGGGGAAACGCCACATTCAGAGGCACTAATCTTCTGAATCCCAGAGCCAGGAGGCAACATCAGGGGAAGGCCTTGGCCTCTATGCCATGTTGTTGGCCGTCCAGAGGAACTGGTTGGCCACCTTGGGAGACAGGATGCTGGACTAGATGGACCACTGGTCTGATCCAGCAGGGCTCTTCTGATGTTCTTATGACGGCCTTGGCCTCTATGCCCTGTGGTTGGCCCTCCAGAGGACCTGGTTGGCCACCGTGTGAGACCGGATGCTGGACTAGATGGACCACTGGTCTGATCCAGCAGGGCTCTTCTGATGTTCTTATGACGGCCTTGGCCTCTATGCCCTGTGGTTGGCCCTCCAGAGGACCTGGTTGGCCACCGTGTGAGACCGGATGCTGGACTAGATGGACCACTGGTCTGATCCAGCAGGGCTCTTCTGATGTTCTTATGACGGCCTTGGCCTCTATGCCCTGTGGTTGGCCCTCCAGAGGACCTGGTTGGCCACCGTGTGAGACCGGATGCTGGACTAGATGGACCACTGGTCTGATCCAGCAGGGCTCTTCTGATGTTCTTATGACGGCCTTGGCCTCTATGCCCTGTGGTTGGCCCTCCAGAGGACCTGGTTGGCCACCGTGTGAGACCGGATGCTGGACTAGATGGACCACTGGTCTGATCCAGCAGGGCTCTTCTGATGTTCTTATGACGGCCTTGGCCTCTATGCCCTGTGGTTGGCCCTCCAGAGGACCTGGTTGGCCACCGTGTGAGACCGGATGCTGGACTAGATGGACCACTGGTCTGATCCAGCAGGGCTCTTCTGATGTTCTTATGACGGCCTTGGCCTCTATGCCCTGTGGTTGGCCCTCCAGAGGACCTGGTTGGCCACCGTGTGAGACCGGATGCTGGACTAGATGGACCACTGGTCTGATCCAGCAGGGCTCTTCTGATGTTCTTATGACGGCCTTGGCCTCTATGCCCTGTGGTTGGCCCTCCAGAGGACCTGGTTGGCCACCGTGTGAGACCGGATGCTGGACTAGATGGACCACTGGTCTGATCCAGCAGGGCTCTTCTGATGTTCTTATGACGGCCTTGGCCTCTATGCCCTGTGGTTGGCCCTCCAGAGGACCTGGTTGGCCACCGTGTGAGACCGGATGCTGGACTAGATGGACCACTGGTCTGATCCAGCAGGGCTCTGCTTATGTTCTTATGGAGGCCTCAGCCTCTCTGCCCTGTTGGAAATGGCTGGCTGTTGTGTGAAGCAGGATGCTGGACTAGATGGCTGCGATGATCCAGCAGGCCTCTTCTCATGTTCTTAATGCACCTTGTGGGGATGAGACGAAGCAAGCCTCAACACCAGAATGGGCATTCAGAAGAATCCCCAGCACTTTGCTCGTGTTACACTCGTGTGTGGATTATGTACATTCATCTATGGGGCTGAGGACTTCAGGATCCCACCACCCGTGGAAGCAACCAAAATGACCTGAAGTTCTTTCACATTTGAACACTTTTGTTCTCACAACCTTGTCTCAAAATCAAGATCATACAGCGCAACATTCAAATAACCTGTCACTGTGTGGGAGTTTCTATAGAAGTGGTTGGCCGCAAAAGAAGAGAGAAGAGATTGGATTTATACCCCGCCCTTCACTACCTGAAGGAGTCTCAGAGCAGCTTACAAACTCCTTTCCCTTCCCCTCCCCACAACAGGCACCCTGTGAGGTAAAAGAAGAAGAAGAGATTGGATTTATACCCCACCCTTCACTACCCAAAGGAGTCTCAGAACAGCTTACAAACTCCTTCCCCTTCCCCTCCCCACAACAGGCACCCTGTGAGGTAAAAGAAGAAGAAGAAGATATTGGATTTATACCCCGCCCTTCACTACCCGAAGGAGTCTCAGAGTGGCTTACAAACTCCTTTCCCTTCCCCTCCCCACAACAGACACCCTGTGAGGTAAAAGAAGAAGAAGAGATTGGATTTATACCTCACCCTTCACTACCCAAAGGAGTCTCAGAGCGGCTTACAAACTCCTTCCCCTTCCCCTCCCCACAACAGGCACCCTGTGAGGTAAAAGAAGAAAAAGAAGATATTGGATTTATACCCTGCCCTTCACTACCCAAAGGAGTCTCAGAGCGGCTTACAAACACCTTTCCCTTCCCCTCCCCACAACAGACACCCTGTGAGGGAGGTGGGGCTGAGAGAGCTCTTCCAAGAACTGTCCTTGAGAGAACAGCTCTGACAGAACTATGGCTTGCCCAAGGTCATCCAGCAGCTGCAAGTGGAAGAGTGGGGAATCAAACCCGGTTATTTTAATGATGGTCTGGGCCTGGCTGGGGCGATGGCACGCGTGCCCACAGAGAGGGCTCTGAGTGCCACCTCTGGCCCCCGTGCCATAGGTTCGCCACCACTGCTCTAGGGCATCGTACCCTGCGGAGGTCCCTCCCCTCCCCAAACCCCGCCCACCCCAGGCTCCACCCACCCCAAATCTCCAGGTATTTCCCAACTCAGAGCTGGCAGTGGCAACTATTTATTGGGCCTTGTACTGCTGTGTCTTCTTTGACTGTCTCCCTTCCAGAAGAAGAAGAAGAAGATGAGGAAGAAGAAGAGGAGGAGGAGGAGGAGGAGATTGGATTTATACCCCGCTCTTCACTACCCAAGGGAGTCTCAAAGCGGATTACAAACAACTTCCCCTTCCCCTCCCCACAACAGACACCCTGTGAGGCGGGTGGGGCTGAGAGAGCCCCTTGAGAGAAACTGCTCTTTTTCAAGAACAGCTCTGAAAGAACTTGTGACTGACCCAAGGTCATCCAGCATGTGCAAGTGGAGGAGTGGGGAATCAGACCCTGTTCACCCAGATTAGGGTCTGCACACTTAACCACTACACCAAACTGGCTCTCGTTTGGCTCATGCACACGCCATGGAGTTCATTTCAGGGCCCACATGTGTGTGGCAAGGTACTCTTAGGTGCGACGGTTGCTACCTCCAGGCTGGAAAGTTCCTGGAGATTTGGGGGTGGAGCCTGGGGTGGGCAGGGTTTGGGAGGGGAAGGACACCTGCGGAGAAGAGGAGAAGAGACTGGATTTATACCCCGGCCTTCACTACTCAAAGGAGTCTCAGAGCGGCTTACAAATTCCTTTCCCTTCCCCTCCCCACAACAGACACCCCTGTGAGTTATGTGAGGTAGGTGGGGCTGAGAGAGCTCTGAGAGAACTGCCTGTGAGAGAACAGCTCTGAAAGAACTTCTGACTGACCCAAGGTCACACCAGCAGCTGCATGTGGTGGAGCGGGGAATCAAACCCGGTTCTCCCAGATTAGAGTCCGCAGTCCTAACCACTACACCAAACTGGCACTCTGGAGAATTTTGCCGTAGAATCCATCCTCCAAATCACCCGTTTGCTCCAGGGGAACTGATCTTTGTATTCTGAAGGTCCTGTGGTAGTTCTGGGACTACTCAGGCCCCACCTGGAGGTTGGCACCCCAGGTACGAAGGCCAGGCCTGCTTTAAGGGCCACCTCGTCCACTCTCATTTCATCCCTGGTCATCCCCGGCTCAGGAGGGGTTTTCCACATTTATTTTTGTCCTTTTTCTTTTCCCGCATTTCCTTCCTCTTTCGCAACCAGCTCCTGCCAGCACAGAGATGATTTCCTCTCCTTCACGTACGAAAGAGTTTCTAGACTCTTCTTCTCTTTCATGTCCTCTGTTCCCTTGAACCAGATGTTTCACCTTTTCGGCTAACTGAAAACATCGGCGCCGTCGTGCGTTTTGTGAGAGCGCATACGTTCGCATCTCGGCAGCACTGAAGAAGTCCGACTTCTGCTAGAATCTCGACAGCTCCTGAAACAGGGAAAGAGCACCTCGAGGACAACACGAATAATGCGCAGATTGGCAGTTTCCCTGGCCAGTGGTTGAAGCCAGCTGGCACAGAGGGTGGGACTCCCAGCTCCATGTTGGAAAAGGATTGGAGATCTGGGGACGGTGGAGCCTGGGGAGGAGAGGGTATGGGGAGCAGATGGTCCTCAGTGAGGTGTATTGCCATCAGGGGTCCTTTCGTAGAAAAAGAGGTGCAGGAGCTCATTAGCATAACTCATTCGCATAACTCATTTGCATATGCCACACCCTCTGACATCACCGGAAGTGTGTCAGAAGGCTACACCCACTGCTCAGGCTCCACTGGACTGTTTTGGATTGCTAGCTATTGGGGGGGGGGGACACGTGCAGATCTGTCCTCACAGAGGAGGGAGAGCTTGTACCTGAATAAAACTTGGTTTTAAAGGTGCCACTGGACTGTTTTGGACTGGGGGGGGGGCTCTGCAACTTACCTGGCTGCTTCTTGCTCTGACTGAGGGCTTCTGGGAGCAGGGGGTGGGGCTTGTTGCATGTGCCCGCCCCCTGGGCTCTTTACTGCCGGAGCTCCGCTCCTGTGCGCTCCCGCAGGAAATGACCCCTGATTGCCATAGAGTCACACATGAACACACACATGAAGCTGTATACTGAATCAGACCATCAGTCCATCAAGGTCAGTATTGTCTACACGAACTGGCAGCGGCTCTCCAAGGTCACAGGCTGAGGTCTTTTACCTCACCTGCTGCCTGGTCCTTTCCACTGGAGATGCCGGGGATCGAACCTGGGACTTTCTGCATGCCAAGCAGCCGCTCTACCACTGAGCCATAGCCCCTCTCCAACAAGTACCTGAAGCTGCTGCCTTATACTGAATCAGACCCTTGGTCCATCAAGGTCAGTATTGTCTACACAGACTGGCAACCGCTCTCCAAGGTCTCAGGCAGAGAGGTCTTCCACATCACTTATTGCCTGGTCCTTTTAACTGGAGATGCCGGGGATCGAACCTGGGACCTTCTGCATGCCAAGCACAGGCTTTACCACTGGGACGCAGCCCCTCCCACCCTCCAGATCCACCCTCCAAAGCAGTTATTTCTTCCAGGGGAACAGACCCAGAGGACTGGAGGTCTCCAGGCCCCACCTGGAGGTTGGTGACTTCAACAAACAGTCATACCTGAACCCTGGCCTGGAATGTATCTCAACCTAAACCAGGGCCAGAGGCTCGAACAGACAACCAGGGCTGGCAATACAGCTGGAAGAAAGTACTACTCAGTACTAAAGTGGATGCCATTCCCAAATGGAAAGAGCAGCTGCCCAGAGCCCATTTCATAGGGTTGCCACCCTCCAGGTGGGCAACAAACACACTGAAAACACGACGAGGTTGAGTAAACGTGGGTAAACACCGTGTTCAAACAAAACACACAATTCTGACATGCTACTATGCCTTCATATACTCATTTAAATCATATACTTAAATATACAATAAAGGCCCTAGTGTATCTTATTAATTATAGTTCATTGATGACAAAAACCTAAAGAACAATATATATCTTGTTGAAAAGTCCAATGCTACAGAGACGAATATGCAGACAGGATTCGAGGCATGTCGTTTTGATGCTTGCCGTATCTCTTTTCGGAAAGCAAAACAGCCAACAATATTGGCATGGATGACTGCTGCATCTCTCATCAGAAAGCACGATCGTCTACAGCACGGAATCCTGTCTGCATATTCGTCTCTGTAGCTGTGGACTTTTCTACAAGATAGATATTGTTCTTTAGGTTTTTGTCATCAATGTACTATTGCTCACTTAGCAATCATAGAATCATAGAATATTAGAGTTGGAAGGGACCTTGCAGGTCATCTAGTCCAACCCCCTGCACTCTGCAGGAGCATAGTTCCCTAGCGAGTTCTGGATATTTGAGCTTTGAATCCACGATATCGCCGATCTGGGCAGCCATCTCTTGCAATGATCGCGATGTGGTCATCTGAACATCCTTCTTGTGTTTCGTTTTTTTCTTTACAAGCTTCCATCGTCGTGCGCATGAGCAATCCTGCGCTGAATAAATTCAATGTATAAACGTTCAAGCGCACATATAGACTCCAGCGCTCAGTTGTACGTCGCCGGTTAATTTTGTTTGGTGTTGGGGGGGGGGGGGGACCAGCAAGAACAAGGGAGTACGGCAAGTCCCAGTGGGAGCGGTGATTCGGCCATGTGTCTATGCGCAAAGCCAATTAAAAAAAAAAGGTGTGGCTATCTGAACAGTGCCCGGAGCCTTGTTGTGCGATGCAAACAGTTCAGGGAGGGGTGTGTGGTCATCCCAACCCGGAAAAAAATATTCCTGATCAAATCTACAATTGAACTGAAGAATGGAACCCAAGTACATGGAACAATCACAGGTGTGGATGTCAGTATGAATGCCCATCTTAAAGCTGTGAAGGTGACTTTGAAGAACAGAGAACCTGTCCAGCTGGAGACTTTGAGTATTCGAGGGAATAATATTAGATACTTCATTTTGCCAGACAGTTTGCCCCTAGATACTTTGCTGGTGGATGTTGAACCAAAAGTTAAATCCAAGAAAAGGGAAGCAGTTGCAGGAAGAGGACGTGGTAGAGGTCGTGGCAGAGGAAGAGGTCGTGGTAGAGGAAGAGGAGGTCCTAGGCGATAATTTCTTTACAGCCACTGAAAAATGCCCAGCAACTTTGGTTTGTTTGTTTGTTTTTGTACAGGTTGTATTCAGTGTCAGTTTTTAATAAACAAGTATGAAAACTTCAAAAAAAAAATCTACAGCAGGAACAAACCAGGATAAGCTTGCTGTGTGACCGCAGCCGCAGATGACGTACGGTGTCTCCATGGGGTTTCCAAGGCAAGAGACGTTCAGCGGTGGTTTGCCATTGCCTGCCTCTGCGTCACAACCCTGGTATTCCTTGGAGGTCTCCCACCCAAATACCAGCTGGGGCCGGCCCCGCTTAGTTTCCGAGATCAGACAAGATCGGGCCAGCCCGGTCCGTCCAGATCAGGGCAAACATGGTGTGCCTCGAACTATTTCCTCACTGGTGCAAGATGTTGTGCCAGCGGTTTCTGGGCACTATAAAATATCAAGAAGAACGTGCTGGGCGTCACAAGGGTTCTTGCTCAAGTGGAGCTCTGCTAAATTCATCTGTGTTCCTGCCGGATCCACGCCTTTGCTGGATCCGAGCCTATATCTGCAGTTTGCAAGAGACGCATTGCGCAATTTCTCTCATCGAGGTGGGACAGGAAGTGGGGAAGGAGCCTGTCGTGATTGTTTCCCATGGCTCATCGCAGCCCGCCCTGACCTGCGGGGCCCAGGCGAGCCACATCTCATCAACTCCCAGACGCTAAGCAGGGTCGGCTTTGGAGAACGCTTGGAGGGGAGGCCACCAAGGAAGTCCAAGGTTGCTGTGCGGAGGCAGGCCAGGGCAAACCGCCTCTGAACCTCTCTTGCCTTGAAACCCTCGCAGGGTTGCGACAAATGAGCGGCAACTGGACAGCACTCCCCACCAGCATAACCAAAGCGGAAAACAAGCACAAGATTTTTCCGTGGACCTGGCAAGCTAGACGTTTTTGTGAGCCTGAGACCATAAGAACGTAAGAGAAGCCGATGTTGGATCAGGCCAAAGGCCCATCCAGTCCAGCACCCTGTGTCACACAGTGGCCCAAAAGACCAGGGGCCATCAGGAGGTCCAGCAGTGGGGCCAGGACATTAGAAGCCCTCCCACTGTTGCCCCCCCCCAAGCACCAAGAGTACAGAGCATCCCTTGCCCCAGACTGAGAGTTCCTATCTATACCTTGTGGCTAAGAGTCTCAGAGTGGCTTACAAACTCCTTTCCCTTCTCTTCCCCACAACAGACACCCTGTGAGGGAGGTGGGGCTGAGAGAGCCCTGAGAGATCTACTCTTTCAAGAACAGCTCTGACAGAGCTATGGCTTGCCCAAGGTCATCCAGCCAGGTGCAAGTGGAGGAGTGGGGAATCAGACCCGGTTCTCCCAGATTAGAGTCCACACACTTAACCACTACTCCAAACTGGCTCCATGGCATCGTGCCGTGTTGAGGCCCCTCCCCTCCCCTCCCCAAACCCCGCCCTCTCCTGGATCCACCCCCAAAGTCCCCAGGTATCTTCCAACCCAGACCTGGCAGCCTTAAACTTAATGGCAAAAAAATAAATAAAAAGGCTCTGTCGCTTCAGAAGGTGGGCCTTTTGCGATAAAAGCAAGTAAGCATGCTCTTCTCGACACACCAGGTAGGCACGAGAGGAGGGCTGCCCTGACCTGGAATTGCCCCGCCGACCACCCTGATCTCATCAGATCTCTGAAGCGAAGCAGGGTTGGTACTTGGAGGGGAGGCCATCGAGGCAGCCGAGGGTTGCTACGCAGAGGTAGGTAGGTAGGTAGGTAGGTAGGTAGGTAGGAAGGAAGGAAGGAAGGAAGGAAGGAAGGAAAACAAAGCAAATAGATGGGGAGAGAGGCGAGAAGGAAGGAAGGAAGGAAGGAAGGAAGGAAGGAAGGAAGGAAGGAAGGAAGGAAGGAAGGAAGGAAGGCAGGCAGGCAGGCAGGCAGGCAGGCAGGCAGGCAAATAGATGGGGAGAGAGGCGAGAAGGAAGGAAGGAAGGAAGGAAGGAAGGAAGGAAGGAAGGAAGGAAGGAAGGAAGGAAGGAAGGAAGGAAATCTACAAGAGTCTCCCCTTGGCCTTTACTGCAACCACTCCCATGTACTACATAGCACTGTGGCGCTAGGGTTGCCAACCTCCACTGCATGATGTAAGATAAAGAAAGAAAAGAAGAAGCAAATGCATGGACTGTAACTGGACTAGAATCATTTTTGCACGGTGAACATTGGTGGGGTGCAACCTCCAGGCGGGGGCTGGAGACCTCCAGGCAACAGAGCTCAGTCCCCCCACAGAAAATGGCTGCTTTGGAGGGTGGAGTTTTACAGTAAGAGTTTTTGACAATCAGAGTTGTGCCACAGTGGAATCAGCTGCCTGGGGAGGTGCTGAGCTCCCCCCCCACTGGGAGTCATTAAGCAGCAGCTGGACAGAGACTTGTCAGGGATGCTCTGGGCTGATCTTGCATTGAGCAGGGGTTTGGACTAGGTGGCCCGTCTGGCCCCTTCCGACTCTGTGATTCTATAGTTCTCTGAATCTGTGGCATTATACCCTGTTGAGGTCCTTCCCCAAATCATACCTTCCCAAGGTCCACTCCCAAAACCTCCAGGCATTTCTCGGCCTGGGGTTGGCAACCCCAGAGAGCACGCACACTCGTGTCCACCGGGTTCCACACCAGGGCGGCTTCTCCAGCCTCTCCCTTTGCCTTTGAGACCAGTTTCGGTTTTGTGCTGCCCTCTTCTGGAAGCCGTGGCGCACTGCAAGTCCAAGACGGCGCCCCGCCTGAATGAGTCTTGTAATGTTTCCTTTGGGGAGGGAGGGGGCGGTGGCGACCGCACATGTCATACCAGCAATGCCAGAATAAAGGAGAAGGGGTCCCCACAGCTGGACCGGAGGGAGCAGGGGTCTCAGGACGATCCTAAAGGGTTGTTATAGTGCTCTGAATCCACTGAAGTCAAGGGGGTAATTCGGCTCCAGGTGGGGAAATTCCGGGAGATGTTGAGGGTAGAGTCTGGGGAGGGAGGGCTTTGTAGTGGTTTGGTGTCGGTTAAGTGCGCAGACTCTAATCTGGGAGAACCGGGTTTGATTCCCCCACTCCTCCACTTGCACCTGCTGGTGTGACCTTGGGTCAGTCACAAGCTCTGGCACAGCTGTCCTTGAAAAAGAGCAGATTGTGTCACTCAGTCCCACTTACCTCACAGGGTGTCTGTTGTGGGGAGGGGAAGGGAGAGGAGTTTGTAAGCTGCTCTGAGACTCCAAGTGAAGGGTGGGGCATAAATCCAATCTCCTCCTCCTCTCCTCCTCCTCTTTGTGGAGGGCAGTGACCAGAATCCCATAGAGTCCACCTTCCAAAGTGGCCATCTTCTCTTGGGGAACTCATCTCTGTCCCCTGGAGTCATAGGGTTGCCAGCAACGCTCCCTCTAAGCTGTGGAGTCTCGTGAGCAAAAATCCTACTTTGTGGAGCCGCTGGCATTAAAATTGTGAGCGAGCGATTGGGCTGCTGCATCAGTCAGTTTGGCTCTGGAGCCCTCCTTCCTGAGCTAAGATGGAAAATGTGTGAGCCGGAGGCTAAAAATCGGTGAGCTGGCTCGCACTCACTCAGCTTAGGGGGAACACTGGTTGCCCGGTCCCCACCGGCCACCATTGTGGGATGCGGGGGTGGGGGAGGTTGCCAGATCCAGGTTGGGAAACTCCTGGGGATTTGGAGATGGAGCCTGGGGAGGACAGAGACCTCAGTGGGGTACAAGGCCACGGAGCCCACCCTCCAAAGTGTCAGACTTCGGCAGCAATCAGTTCCCAACAACTTTATTCAGGGGAACTGAGCTCTGCAGTCTGGAGATGACCTGTGATTCCAGGGGATCCTCAGGTCCCACCTGGAAGCTGGAATCCCTACCTGGAGATCAGTCGTAATCCCAGGAGATCTCCAGCCACTATCTAGAGATTGAAAGGAACCAAAACAACCAAGCCGGTTTGGTGTAGTGGTTAAATGCGCGGACTCTAATCCGGGAGAACCGGGTTTGATTCCCCCACTCCTCCACTTGCACCTGCTGGATGACCTTGGGCAAGCCGTAGCTCTGATAAGAGCTGTCCTTGAAAAAGAGCAGTTTCTGTCAGAGCTCTCTCAGCCCCACCTACCTCACAGGGTGTCTGTGGTGGGGAGGGGAAGGGGAAGGAGTTTGTAAGCTGCTCTGAGACTCCATTGGGTAGTGAAGGGCGGGATATAAATCCAATCTCTTCTTCTTCTTCTTCTTCTTTTACCTCACAGGGTGTCTGTTGTGGGGAGGGGAAGGGAAAGGAGTCTGTAAGCCGCTCTGAGACACCTTTGGGTAGTGAAGGGCAGGGTATAAATCCAGTCTCTTCTTCTTCTTTTAACTCACAGGGTGTCTGTTGTGGGGAGGGGGAGGGAAAGGAGTTTGTAAGCCGCTCTGAGACTTCGAGTGACGGGCGGGGTGTAAATCCAATCTCTTCGTCTTCTTCTTTTACCTCACAGGGTGTCTGTTGTGGGGAGAGGAAGGGAAAGGAGTTTGTAAGCTGCTCTGAGACACCTTTGGGTAGTGAAGGGCGGGGTATAAATCCAGTCTCTTTTTCTTCTTCTTTTACCTCACAGGAAGGGAAGGGAAAGGAGTTTGTAAGCCGCTCTGAGACACCTTTGGGTAGTGAAGGGCAGGGTATAAATCCAATCTCTTCTTCTTCTTTTACCTCACAGGGTGCCTGTTGTGGGGAGGGGGAGGGGAAAGGAGTTTGTAAGCTGCTCCGAGACACCTTTGGGTAGTGAAGGGCGGGGTATAAATCCAATCTCTTCTTCTTCTTCTTTTACCTCACAGGCTATCTGTTGTGGGGAGGGGAAGGAAAAAGAGATTGTAAGCCGCTCTGAGACACCTTTGGGTAGTGAAGGGCAGGGTATAAATCCAATCTCTTCTTATTTTTCTTTTACCTCACAGGGTGTCTGCTGTGGGGAGGGGAAGGGGAAGGAGTTTGTAGGCTGCTCTGAGACTCCCTTACATAGTGAAGGGCAGGTTATAAATCCAATCTCTCCTCGTCTTCTATGATGTATTATGCCAGAAAAAAGTTATTTACAGATTTATAAGTTCTTTTCCAAAATCCAATTTACTAGGAGCAATTCAAACGCCATCAACACCACAACGGACCGTGCATATCACGCCTCGTTTCGTATACAAACTTTATCAAAATGGTTAGCGTTGAAATTCCTATATATAATTACAAAAATAAAATTACTATTATTCGTATTAGCAAAGGAGTAACGCAAGGGTGTACATACAACTGGCTGTTATATAATGTACTTATACAGCCAGTTGTATGTGCAGCCTTGTGTTACTCCTTTGCTAATACAAATAATAGTAATTTTATTTTTGTAATTAGATATAGGAATTTCAACGCTACCCCCTTTGATAAAATTTGTATACTAAATGAGGCGCGATACGCACGGTCCGCTGTGGTGTTGATGGCATTTGAATTGCTCCTCGGAAAAGAACATATAAGTTTGTGAAGGACTTTTTTTCTGGCATAATACACCACGGTTGTTTTGCTTCCTTTCAACTTCCATCCCGTGATCTCTCTCTTTGGTTTGCACCACACCTGGAGACTGGCAACCCTACCTGGAGAAAAATGGCTGCTTTGGAGGGTGGACTTCATGGCAGTATAGTCTGCTGAGGTCCCTCCCCCAAACTCACCCTTCTTGTTCCACCCTCAAATTTCAACGCATTTCCCAATCCAGAGTGAGTGACCCTAATTGGATTGTTCCCCCTCCCCTTGGGGTAAGTCCACAATCTTCAGCTTGTGCAACACATTTGACTTCCCTCCACTGTTGGGTGTGGCCCTGTCATGATCTGGGCTGTGTAAGCACGGCCTAGCAGGCCTAGGAAGCCTGTGTAGCAGTAGGTGAGGCTGGGCCTACAACTCCCAGGAGCCCCCTGGGAAGTTTTGGAGGCAAAAGTGACTGACCAATAGGAAAAGAGGAGGGCTTGGAATAAGAGACTGGGGGAAGAGTGAAAGTTGTTCTTTCTTCCAGAGGGCAGAGCCAGAAGAAAGGCTGCTGCAGGGGAGAGACCCTCATCCTGAGGGAAGGGTGAGTAGTGTAAGGCCACCTGAGATAGTGAGCTAGGGACAGTATATATTTAGACGCTAGGGCATTTGATTTATTTTCTTTTCACCCACTTACTGTTATTATTCTGCATCTTGTTGTTTGACCTCCTATAAAATAAACCTTTTCCTTGTTTCACTCTGCCTGGTCCTCACACTGTTATTTGGCCAAAAGGGAGGTCTAAAGGTCTTGGGAGGGTGCTCTGGGCCTTCTCAAGGGAGCCTGGAACCAGAGTGGTGGCAGCGTCAGGTGATACCCCCCCTGAGGCGTGACAGGCCCCTTTAATGCTCCGGCCTGAAGCCCACGTTAGAGTTGCCAGCTTTGGGTTAGGAAATACCTGGAGATTTGGGGGGTGGAGGATTTTGGGAAGTGGGGGGGAACCACAGCAGGGTATAAAGCAATAGAGTCCACTGTCCAAAGCAGCCATTTTCTCCTGGGGAACTGATCTTGGTTGTCTGGAGATTCATTGTAGTAGTGGGAGAACTCCAGGTGCTACCTGGAAGTTGGCAGCCTTAGCCCACACTGCCTTGCATGACTGCTTAACTTCTCCCTTGGCTCCAGACTGATGCTAGAGCCGAGTCTTTGGACCCGGCCCTCGCTAGCTGCCTAGCTGGCCGTGTTGTATTTTATCTGGCTATCTCAGAACAGCTGTTCCTTATGGACGTTGACGGGGATCAGGAGACAATTAAAATTATTTAATGGCTTGATGCCTTTCATTAATGTTACTTATCGCCGAAAGTTATTTTTTGGAGGACGTTTTTGGAGAACTCGCCTGTCTGTGATGGGCTTCGCACATTGGCCCAAGTCTTTTAGGCGCCATTTTGAATGCCGAACTCCATCTTGGAGCGCCCGGACAGGTGGCTCCTAGTTTCCTAATTAACCCCTTCCATGCCTGGGGCTGTGTGTGTGTCCAGCGTCAAGCACAAGACATTTAGATCCCGAGGTCTACAACTCTTTGGGGAGGGCCCAGAGTTCCACAGCACAGGCCCATGCCTTGCACAGAGGAAGTTTCCAGTTCTATCCTTCCGATTAAGTACAAGTGGTAGGGCGGGAAATGAACTTTGCCGGCGACCCTAGAGAGATGCTCTCAACACTCAACTTTGAGGCAGAACAATAATCTGACAATTGAAGGCAGCATCGTCTATCAGAAGGCCCAGGGTCCCCAGCCCTTTTACACCTGTGAGCACCTTGGGAATTCTGACACAGTGTGGTGGGCACAGCCAGGATATGTCCGTCACAAAATGGCAGCTGTGGCTTCCCTTCAGTCACACCATGAAGATCCTTGTGCTGTGGTGGCAGCTGCACAGTCAATCAAATCTCCAATGGCCAATCAGAAATCTTGCTGGGCAGAAGCCCCACTTGGCTCCGCCCACTTCCTAAAAATACTTGGCGGGTGCCAGAAAAGAGGTCAGTGGCTGCCATGGTGCTCACGGTCACCACATTGGAGACCCCAGGTCTATACATTCTTTTTAGGCACCCTGCAATTGGATTGCACCGGCCAACTTAAAACGCTCCACCTACTTTGACCACTAGATGGCGGGAAAGATCCGTTCTGATGAGTATAGCTGCGCCTGGCTTTCATCGGCAGGTTTATTTAGTTATACTCGGCTTTTCTCTTCAATGGGGACTCAAAGTGGCTTACAGCATCCTCCCCTTCCTCACTGTATCCTCACAACAACCCTGGGAAGTAGGTGAGGCTGAGAGAGATATATGGAGCAGAGGTCCATCAGTGGCTATTAGCCACAAGGTATAGATAGGATCTCTCAGGCTGGGGCAAGGGATGCTCTGTATTCTTGATGCTTGGGGGGAGGGCTTCTAGTGTCCTGGCCCCACTGATGGACCTCCTGATGGCACCTGGTATTTTTGACCACTGTGTGGACAGAGTGTTAGTGTCACGGTAGAGCCAGGGAGGCAGGCAGACAGGGGGAGTCACAATACAAGTCCAAAGGTCAGCCGGGAGTGCAGTCAGCAGAGCATTAAACAAGTCCCAAAACACCAGACAAAGCCGTAGTCAAACATACCAGAGGTCAGAGTACAGGGAGCAAAGCCAAGGGTGTGGTCAGGTGCAAAGCTGGAAGTCTGGAGCCAGAGCAGTCCAAACACAAGCCAAGTCCAAAAAGCCACAGAGTCAAACAGGAATCAAGGTGCAGAGCTGCCAGCACAAATTGCTCATGGCCAGAGGCCCTACTAATAGTGTTCTGGCCCATTAACTCATTAGCACCTTTGTGCGAAGTCCTGGGTGCTGTTAAAACTCAGGGCTCAAGGATCTCTGCCCTCTTGAACATTCGTCGGCTAGCCAGCTCCTGACGTCTCTGATCCCTAAGCCTACTTACTGGTGGGGGAGATGCAGGTGGTGAGCTGCTTATGGCCTGCTCAATCCCAGGTGCAAACTGTCCTTTAGTTGACTCAGACTGCTGTGTATCCTCCTCAGTACTTACAGTAGGTGCAGATCCTGATGCTTCTTCAGCTCTTAAAGGCACTGAATCCTCCCCTCTTAGGCTGTCAGGAGCTGGCTCTGGGGCTGAGTCAAGGGCAGGCATGACAGTTAGACTGGATGGGCCATTGGCCTGATCCAACATTGGCTTCTCTTATGTTCTTCTGACTGGCCCAAGGTCCCCCAGCGAACATCTGTGGCCGGGTGGGGATTCGAACCTGGGTTTCCCAGATCCTAGTCTGACTTTCTGACCCAGGCATATGGAGCGGCACAGTGGACAGATGTGGAGGCAGTGTTGCAAGAAGGTGACAAAGATGACTACTGGCAGGGTGCACATGAAATCGTGCTTGCCTCTGCCAACAAGAGGGAAAAACAGAATGAAGGTCCAGAAGATGAACGAGACATTTTCTGCAGGGAGAGTTCTCCCTGCGCCTGCATTTGTATCCCCCCACCTCTTTTGCTTGTTTCCACAGATGTTTTTGCAGTCTCAGGTGCAAAAACAGTTTGTCCTCTCTTGTGGCTCAGCATCAGGCTTCCCTGTTTCCAGGAATTCCCCTGCTGTGCCACAAGAGGAGGCAAACTGTGTTTTTGCTCCTGGGACTACAAAAACCTCTGCGGAAACGGGCAAAAGTGGTGGAGGAATGCAAATGCAGGAGCGAGGAGGGCGTTCCTGCAGAAACTGTTTGGCTGAAGGGGGTGGGGACCATATCTCAGGCTTTGTTGGTGCACTGAAAATGGAGGAAGAAGAAAGGGAGAAGATACTCACATTAGCCACAGCATCATGGGCGAGGATGTCATTGCCCTCACCCACCATGTGCCAGTAGCAGGTCTCAGATCATTCTGGGTCCATGCGAACCACCCTGTACTCAACGCAGCAGAGATGTAAAAGGCTTAGAAGCCTGACGTTGAATCTAGTGAAGAGAAGGACCTTGGAGGGACCCCCTGAGGTCCAGGGACTCCGAGGCATGACATCGGCATTCTCCAGGAAGCTTGTGGATTTCAGGTAATATTTTATTTTGTCCATGAATTGTAAAAATGTGCAACCGGCATGATTACAGGCCTCATTAACCGATGGGGAGTTTGCAAGTTCCTTCCTGCCACAAGCCTCGTAAATAAATAAAAAAGAAAGGGATCTAAATAACATACTGCTCTACAGCGATTAGTGCAAGTCAAAGTACAACATTTCCTTGATGTGTAAGCACAATTCAGTCCCAGACCACTGGTACAGAGCGTTGCCCTGGCCAGAGTTGCTCATGCAACTTTATTCTCAATCCGTGCAGAAAAGCTGCTTTAGGAAGAGTTGATTTTTAATGTTACCTTTGTGGCATGGTTGCTGCCACCAACACCATGGGGTTGGATTGCACTTATAATGGGCTTTGCCACCTTATTTTCCTCATTTATAAGTGCCTGTTTCTTTAGGGCTTTCCCCCCCCTTTCTGCATGTGTTTTGTTCCTTCTAGTGGTCGATTTGATATTACAACGGGTTATGTCCAGCATAAAAACCTGCAGTTTAAATCTGCAGGGAGATATGCCAAACATAAACCGGTGTAATATCAAATCAACCACTATCCTTCAAAAAATACTGGGCCTGCCCATGTGTGTGCCTTATGTGGCCATCTGCCTGGAAACTAATCAAAGGCTCCTTGAAACTAAAGCATGGATCGATACTATCAAATTTTGGCTACATTTTAAGAATAATAACGGTAGCCTTATTTTTCATAGGCTGACGGAGTCTCAGTCTTCAATGTGGTTAAGCCACATAGAAAAGAAAATCAATTCAATAGGGATCAGTATTGATTTATCCCCCCTTACCGAAAGTTCAGCCTTTGCACGGATCAAACAAAGGCTCCTTGACATTGAGATGCAGGATCTTAGGAGCCTCGCTTAAGGTAGATGTTCACCCTTGGGCTTGGGGATTTTACCCTATGGGTATATGGCAGAGTATTTAACCTGTTCAATAGCCCCGCTCTATCGCAGAACTTATTCATTAGCTTGTTTCAATGTGTTACCCGCTGCGGTTCTCTACGGGAGATTTCATAAAATACCATACGCTAACAGGCTAGGCACGTGTAATCGGCGGGACATAGAGAGCCTTGAACATATCTTTTTGCACTGTACTCATTATCTTGCTATACGTTCCACACTTATTGATCCCTTGTTGAGAGAGCAAGCCGGGAAATCTGATGAAGGCAAAAAAATTTTTTTATTATCTACTCGGAACCAAATTGTGATTGAAACTGTGGCCAGATCTGTGTACCTTGCAGCTAGGAGGCGAGCAGCGTCTCAGCGGACAGGGCCTTGACTGTTCAGACTGTTTCCGCCCTATTATAATACAATTGTTATGCCAATAAAGGTTGTTTGTTTAAATTGACCACTAGAGGGTGCAAAAACCATGCAGAACAGACCACCCACACCCCCAGAGGAAACAGGAATTTACAAGCAAAGAACGTGAGAATGTAGCAAATCCCAGTGTTTGAAATGGGGAAACTGTGGGATGTGATTAGGTACCACATGAGTGGCGCTAGCCTCAAAAGAGTTGTGCTCTGTTAAGTGAGTAAGAGGTTGGGTTCTGCTGTTTCCAGAAGAAGAAGAAGAGATGGGATTGATACCCCGCCCTTCACTACCTAAGGGAGTCTCAGAATGGCTTACAAACTCCTTTCCCTTCCCCTCCCCACAACAGACACCCTGTGAGGGAGGCGGGGCTGAGAGAGCTCTTGACAGAAACGGCTCTTTTTCAAGAACAGCTCTTATCAGAACTACGGCTTGCCCAAGGTCATCCAGCCAGGTGCAAGTGGAGGCGTGGGGAATCAAACCCGGTTCTCCCAGACTAGAGTCCGCACACTTAACCACTACACCAAACTGGCTTCCACAAATGGAAACACTCCCATTAGCGGAATGGAACTTCCAGTCTCTCTTCTTCCCCGTAGTGGTCTGATTTTCTCAAAATGTTGCTCCCCCACACACCAGGACCCCCCCCACAACAAACCAGGAACGGCATGAGGGGCAAATTCAAAGTCTGGAATGGGAAGGAGGAAGCTTCCAAAATTGCACCCCTTCCATTAATCATTGGTGGAATCCAACCCAACTTCATCTTTCTATCTTACCCTGTATTACGGATCATCAGTGTTGTTTGCGACCCCGTTACATGAAAGCAGCAAAAACGTTGCAGGAGTAACATAAGAATCAGATTAAGAAACAGGGCTGCCTGTACCCTTAATTCCAAAAGAAACTGAATTCTGTGTCCTCTATAATTTATGCAGATTTGCCCCACCCCCACCCCCTGTTTTGCATAACTTAATCCGGATTTGCTTGGCATAGGAAAAGACAATGAACTATAAATGACACCCTGGCCCGGCTCACTGGAAACTTGACTCGGCCACTCTTGGTCTTTTGCGATTTAAGCATGCCTTGCCTACGGTTATCGCAGTATTATGCCACCTCCACGAGAACTAGAAACTTGCTTTCAAAAGCTGGGATTCTGAAGGAGATGGATTCTGTGCTCAATACCCAGTGCAGCCGACACACGGCCTTGCCCAAAGTTTATCAAAGCTCACAGTCAAATAACTGACCTGGACGAAAGTCGGTTCAGCTTAAACATCAAAACTATTAGCAAAGTTTCAGAGGGTAGCCATTCTGGTCTGCAGTAGAGCCGCTCGATTCGGGTCCAGTAGCATCTTAAAGAACAGCAAGATTTTGGGGGTATAAACTTTTGAGAGTCAAAGCTCCCTTTGTTATCTGATGAAGGGAACGTTGACTCTCAAAAGCTTATACCCCAGAGCTTTTCTTAGTCTTCAAGGTGCTGCTGGACTCAAATCCAGGTACTCTGTGCTCTTCTATCTGCTTCAAGCCTTCAGCGGTCTTCACTCCCCCCCCCCCATCCAGAGGTGGGGAATGTAGAATGGTATGGTATAGCCCAATCTCATCAGAACTCAAAAGCTAAGCAGGGCCGGTACGTGGATGAGAGACCACCAAGGAAGACTCTGCAGAGGCAGGCAATGCCAAACCACCTCTGCTTCTCACTTGCCCTGAAAGCCCCTTGCTGGGGTCACCCATAAGTCTAAGCTAAGCAGGGTCAGCACTTGGAAGGGAGACCACCAAGGAAGACTCTGCAGGGGAAGGAAATGCCAAACCACCTCTGCTTCTCACTGGTCTTGAAAGCCCCTTGCTGGGGTTGCCATAGGTCTAAGCTAAGCAGGGTCAGCACTTGGAAGGGAGACCACCAAGGAAGACTCTGCAGAGGAAGGCAATGGCAAACCCCCTCTGCTTCTCACCTGCCTTGAAAGCCCCTTGCTGGGGTCGCCATAAGTCAGTTGTGACTTGATGGAACTTATGTACGTGTTATGTATCGGGACTGAATCATTCCAGGTATGTCACACCAGAGACTGGCTGAGCTTGGGGCACAAGACCAATAGCCTACTAGGACTCTGGAAGTAACCAGAGTAAAATATAAGTGAAGTTATATTTTTTTTAAAAAGTAGTAGGCTCTGGGGTCTTGTCTTGCTCTTGCTGAAATTACAAATAAAGCTGAGCTGATCACTAGACTTGAGCCTGCCCATCCATGGAACCCCCACTATTTAACAGCACGTATATCAGGTTCACAGGAAGGAAGGCTGCATGGTATAGCCCGATCTCATCAGATCTCAGATGCTAAGCAGGGTCGGTACTTGGGAGGGAGACCACCAAGGAAGACTCTGCAGGGGAAGGCAATGGCAAACCACCCTCTGCTTCTCGCTCGCCTTGAAAGCCCCTTGCTGGGATTACTGTAAATCAGTTGTGACTTGACGGCACATGTGAAGTTAGTCAGTCTCCCTGCTGTGACCCGGATGTCCCAGACTAGCCTGATCTCATCAGATCGGGGATGCCAAGCCGGATTGGCCGTGATCAGTACTTGGGAGGGAGACCACCAAGGAAGACTCTGCAGAGGAAGGCGATGACAAACCACCCTCTGCTCCTCACTCGCCTTGAAAGCCCCTTGGCAGGTTCACTGTAAGTGGGCTGCGACTTGGTGGCACTTTACAGGCACACACATCCAGAGCCTTGTGTATGCTCCAAAGTGTACATGGGGGTTGCTGCATTGTAGGTTTTTGTAATTTGTCTTGAGGAAGCTGTGCATTTACAAAGCGCCGGGCAGAAAAAGTTGCCTCCTCCAGTGAAGTGTTTAGAGAAACCACTCAGTCGGTGGAACTTCAGCATTATCGTGGGACGGGAGGCTAAGTGGAATCTTCAAAACCATTAGGGCTGGTTCACACATGCCCATCCGCTATTCGGTTTCTCTAGACCTGACCATAGTACAATGGGGGCTGCATGTCTGAAATGACTCCATTGAAAAATGTTCCGCTGAAGATAGCATGTGTTCAATACGAAATTTCTCTCTGCAATGGTCTGGTCCAGTCCCATAGGCTGAGCCGTCACAACACGACAGCTGTCCAGATATGAACTGTTCCTTAATCAGGGGTAAGGGCCAGTCCATCTAAACGCTTCAATTTCAATGGGCTTCAATCAATTGCTGCCCATTAGACTGCTGTACTATAGAAAGTGATGTCCCTTATCAGAATCAATATACACAGGAAAGCCAACGCAGCAAAACATTTAGCCTGCCCATTACTAGCAATTGCACCTTTGCAGATGGAGAAGTCTCTTCTTTGCCAGGGCAAACTCAGAAATTATTGTCTGCTGTTATCTTAGCCCTCTCTGGTAACAAGTGCTTATGCCTGCAACTGGTACTGGGAAGAACAGGGATAGAACAGCTCATGCTTGCCCCGTAATTTCCTTCACCTGCATGGCAGACATGTGGGGGATTTAGGGGAATCTAACGGGTGTGGATTATGAAGGACAGATGTGCGATACATGTAAATCTGAGCATCATAAACCTCTCATGTACATATATCCAAGACACAGATGGCAAACCCAGAGGCTTACAGGATGCTCAAACAGAGCCCCAGCACAAGTGAGGTTTCTTGTTCGGTTTCAGGGAGCCAGCAGCTTTTATGTGCTTGCAAGGAGCTGCTCCCTGGCTGATGTGCCATCAGAGCACCCATGCCTACAAGAGTTCATTGAATCAGGGTCAATACCTGCCTGCTTTGCGTGTGGTCCAATGTATGTCTAGAACCACAGGGTTCTAGAAGCATGCTTTAAAAAAAACAACAGCTAAACCAAATAAATGAAAACAGAACTTTTTAGGAATGTAGATGCGAAATATCACGGGAAATTCCACGCGTACTTGATCACAGAAGGCAATTGGCCAAGATGAGGACAACCCACAAAGGGGGTGTTCTCTCCATACAGAGCTGCGATTAAGTGCACAATTCCAGTAGCCGGCTACCTCTGCTTAAGGACGAAGAAACTTGCGACGGCGTAGAAGTCTGAAATATTCCGTCCACTAGAAAACCACCTCAGCCATCGAACAGTCAACACATACCCCCAATGAGATAATTCAGGGGCAATCAACCTTACCTCATTAACAGTTGCAACGATCAGTAATCCATTGTTCCCTTTTAACAATCAACAGTCTAATAAGGTGCAAAGTCACATTTAGGAGCCTTTGAAAACAGTCCAATTTGAGGATCCGGCAATCAAACAGAATGGCATTTAAATGTCAACAAAACATGTCGGTTTCATCAGGTTGAATTTCCAGAACCTGCTGGTGCCTCTTTGCACATCAGGTATAAATCAGAATGCTTTAAGTGCATACCCCCCAAATGTAAGGTGTGACAAAAACATGTTTGCAAACATATCTGTCCCACAGGTACAGTCATCAGACACCTTTTACTGGCTAGGATTCCCTGTTGAGTGAACACAAAGCAATGGACCCTGGTGTTCTGCTAAATCATCTCTCCAATCACCTTGATCTTCTTGTCATTTTAGCAATGTGCAGTAAAGAAGCCCTGCATGTTGCCAATAATTTAATAAAATCAATTAATACTGCTTAATAAATACGTAAAGGTAACTTTTCTTATCTTTCAAACCAAAAAAAAAAAATATCTATAGCTTCAACGAAAGTTAAGGATGATTGTCCCATGATTAACTAAGGCAAATCTGTTTTATGTGGATTTCTCTCTCTCTCTCTCTCATTCTCTCTCTCTTTTCTTTACATAAAGCAATCACATAAAAAATAGTTATAAATAGAAAAAATTCCAAAGGATTTCCCACCCTCCCCCACCACACCCCATCCCGACAAAACAGGAAATGTAACAAAAAAGAAATTGTCCCTTTTGCTTCAAGTACGTGTAGATTATACAGTACTCCGAATCTTTGGATATTTTACAAGGACTCCAAATCGTAGATTAAAAAGGATGGGGGGAAAACCTGCTGAAGGAAACTATTGTCTGCAAAACAGTAGCTCTGAAAGATGCCTGTACAGATATGTTTTTTTAAAAAAGGGTTTGGGGGACTCTGAGGCCCTTTGGGATAAGTCTGGTTATTTTTTCCCCCTTCCCCCAATTTGCTTGCTGCAAAGATGCCTTTTGGTGGAACACAAACAAGGTGGAGCCGTTTGCAGGGACAGTATTATTCCCCACGTGGTCTCCTGGTCAGAAAAAAGGTCCTCGATCGAAGGGTCCCTTTGGAAGTGGGATCCTTTGGAAACGGGATCCGCAGCAGTTCTGAAGATTGCACTACTTCTAGGGCCTGCGGAGGAAGGAAAAAATAGCTACATTAGGTCTCTCTCGGCAGCACTTCCGATAGTCTGTTTATCAGGCGAGGATTCTATGATGGAAGGTGACAGGACAAGAGAGCAAAGGGACACATTTTTCAAAGTCCCGGTGAGATGTGAACTTGGCACCCAGAATTTTAATCCCCTGTGATATTAAAATGGATTCTACTCAGGGGTCATTTCCTGCAGCGGAGCTCCGGCAGTAAAGAGCCCAGGGGGCGGGCACATGCAACAAGCCCCACCCCCTGCTCCCAGCAACCCTCAGTCAGAGCAAGAAGCAGCCAGGTAAGCTGCAGAGCCAACAGGTCCAAAACAGTCCAGTGGCACCTTTAAGACCAAGTTTTATTCAGGTACAAGCTCTCCCTCCTCTGCGAGGACGGATCTGCACGTTTCCCCCCCCCCCAATAGCTAGCAATCCAAAACAGTCCAGTGGAGCCTGAGCGGTGGGTGTTGCCTTCTGACACACTTCCGGTGATGTCAGGGGTGTGTGGCATATGCAAATAAGTTATGCTAGTGAGTTATGCTAATGAGCTCCTGCACCCCTTTTTCTATGAAATGACCCTGATTGTACTGCTCCTGTTTTGTCAGGCCCTGTTGTCAAATCTGTTTGCCTCTCCTGTCCATCAATCCAGGAGACATCTGTCCTCAAATCCCTCCGCTATCTCCTCCTCCTCCTCTTTCACATCTAAACCCATCCCTTGGCAGCTCTCTGTGGCCTCCCTCTGTCTTGCCCTTCCTTTCCATCACACCTTCCTCCCTCTTGTCCTTTGCTCCTTTACTCTCAGCTACCCTTGTGGGGAGGGGCCGTGGCTCAGTGGCACAGCACCACTTGGCATGCAGAAGGCCCCAGGTTCAATCCCCGGCATCTCCAGTGGAAAGCATCAGGTAGCAGGTGACGCGAAAGAAATCCGCCTGGGATCCGGGAGAGCCGCTGCCAGTCTGAATAGACAACACTGACCTCGAAGGACCCAGTATAAGGCAGCTTCATGTGTGTTCATAGGTGTATCCTGCTTTCCTAAATGGTCTTTCTTCCCTGCTGCCCGTTATGTCTGGCGCTCCTTCCCAAAAAGAGCCTCCACACTCTCTTCCTTCAAAGCCCTCCAAAACAGCCACTTTTGTTTGGCAAGGATTTACTCCTCCCTTCCCACCAAAACAAAGCGCTTTCCCCCATTCTCGTTTTACTTGCTACGTTTCTGTTTCTTCAGGGGGTTTCCCCCCGTTACATAAGAACATAAGAGACGCCAATGTTGGATCAGGCCAAAGGCCCATCCAGTCCAACACTCTGTGTCACACAGTGGCCAGAAATACGAGGTGCCATCAAGAGGTCCAGCAGTGGGGCCAGGACATTAGGAGCCCTCCCACTGTTGACCCTCCCCCTAGCACCGTAGGAGAGAAGGTGGAAATAAAGCTGTGTGATATCGGATTGACCACTAGATGGAGCAGAACACAGGAGGAACATGAAACCCCTCCCACACACCGAAGAAACAGGAACTTAACCGTGAGTAAAATGGGAATGCAGAAAAGCCCAACGTCTATGGAACTGGACTTGGTCCTGTTCCACCCTTTGCTCGCCTGTCCTCCACCTCACATCCCCTTCTCTCCTCTGCTTCCTTCTCTGCTGAAACCTAGGACTCATTCACACATTACAAAGTCCTTATGTCCCTCACACGTCTGCCCCGGTCCCGTTGAAGAGGCGTGCCCTGGGAGTTCCGTGCGTGGGACTTAATTCCCAAGTGCAAAAGCCTGATACTGATCAGAACCACGGTCTATCCTGGAGAGCAGGCTTAAACCCTCACTATTTCCCCCACCCGAATTAAATATCGAGCGGCTATTTGCCCCGCTGGGGATACTCACGTGTAGCCCGTGAGGACACCTATAGACAATCTGTACAAGTGAGTTTCCCCAAAGGGGACACACAGCAGTTTCTGAGGTCATTCCAGGTTGAAAAAACAGCTCAGGTTGGGGAAACCGCTCCGGTCAGAAGGGTTAACCCCTTGCGCACCACAATGTTGATCTGAATTGTTGAAGGCGCCATCTTGCTGGCGAAGAAAGTTGAAGCAGCCAAACGGGCAGAGTTGAGGTTAGCCTTCTCTGCTCGTCCATCCCGTGGGAAGGAAATGTTCAATGTGACTCTTGGCTGAGGATCCCGCCCCCTTGTAAGTATAAGTCACCATAAGTCAGAAACAACTTGGTGGCATGTAGCACTCACACAGATGGCCATCGGACAACAATGCAGATTCTGTGAACTTGGGCCGATCGTGAGAGGGAGGGCAGGAAGGTTTGCCTCAGTGCTTAGTTCTCGCGGCCCTTTCTTACACTCCCAGGGAAATGCCGATCGCCACTTTGGGGTCAGGAAGCCATTTTTCTCCAAGCCAGTTTGGCTGGGGATCCTGGAGGGTTTTTTTCCTCATCTTCTGGTCACTGGGGTTGTGGGGGGGAAGGTATTGTTAATTTCCTGCATTGTGCAGGAGGTTGGACTAGAGGACCCTGGGGGTCCCGTCCAACTCTATGATTCTAAGTATGGGGAAACTGTACAGGGCAAGCATGAAGCTTCAGTCCCCTCCAGCTTTCTCTGCATATAGCAAGCTTTCACGGTGTCATCAACATCTGAAAGAGGGCAAGATGAACTGCCTTCTGCAGGATCTGCGTGGCATGCAGCTGGGTCCCAAGAGATGCCTGACTGTGCAAACCAGCGAGGTACCATTTTTTGGTGCAAAAAGGAAAAAGCAAGCAGAGAGCCAAAGAGACAGCACAGCACAAGACACAGTCTACCGAATGCATCCCCTTCTCTTACGAACACCAGGACGGATGGAAAACTGCTGATCTGGAGGAACCCTGCTGTCCAAGCCTGGCAGTTCAGGCTAGCAGGATGGTGGATAATGGCTCCCTATTTCCTGAAATATGCCCCTTTCAGAATTGTGTAGTGGGTCACCCCACGCTCAGCAGACAGTCCACCTGGTGCCACCCCACAGCCTATCGGGCAGCAGCTGAGCCCTAGCCCACACTTCAGCAAAGGAGACCCACTTGCTAAAGTTTGGCATAAATCAATGTTGGTGGATCTGAGTGCAAATGCTACGTGTCTGCACTAAATTTCTTGCAATGGGATCTGTGCTCTCTGGCCATTCTCACTCAGCCCCCATTGTCATTCTGCCACAGTGATGCACATGCCAAACACCTTCTTTGTGTAGGAGAGCCAGTTTGGTGTAGTGGTTAAGTGCACAGACTCTACTCTGGGAGAACTGGGTTTGATCCCCCACTCCTCCACTTGCACCTGCTGGATGACCTTGGGCAAGCCGTAGTTCTGGCACAGCTGTTCTTGAAAAAGAGCAGTTTCTGTCAAGAGCTCTCTCAGCCCCACCCACCTCACAGGCTGTCTGTTGTGGGGAGGGGAAGGGAAAGGAGTTTGTCAGCTGCTCTGAGACACCTTTGGGTAGTGAAGGGCGGGGTATAAATCCAATCTCTTCTCTCTTCTTCTTCGTCTTCTCCAGATTAGAACCCACCGCTCTTAACCACGACACCACACTGGCTCTCCTACACAACTACGCATGGTAGGCGTACCCAGAGTCACCCTGGGGAATGCACCACCATTTTTAAAAAAGCGAGTTCCCAGCTGGGAATTCCTTTAAACTGTGTTGCAGGGCCCGAGTCTGGTTGGTATCACTGCAGCAGGGAGAGATGAAGGGACCCTATTTATTTATTTATTTATTTTTATCCCGCCCTCTCGCCGAAGCGGCTCAGGGCGGCGTACAACAACATACACTAAAACAACTCATCTGCCTCCCTGCCTCCCATGCACTGGTTTTCCTTTCCCGAATGGTACGAGGGGGGGCATGCAAGCAAATAATACCCCCGGGGATCACTGAGCGTTGGACTGGAGTGGCCTTTGGCCTGACCCAACCTGGCTTCTCTTATGTTCTTATTGGGACTAGTGGCACATGAACCAAATGTTGCACCCCCACCACTGAAAACACGTTAATTAATGGTGGAATTCCCCCTCATTGATGGCCACTCAGATCTGCCTTGGAGGAGGCAGCCTTGCCTTGTTTTATTGTAGCGCCCGCCCAGGTGTAAACGGAATGGGACATACCGAAAACATCCACTGGACAGAAGGTGACTCAGTTGCTAGTTTCAGAAATGGGGGCAAGGTGGTTGAGTCCCGCCAGTCCACTAAACCCCGTACTCCAGGGGTCGGGGAGTGAGAAAAACGGCCGTGCCGAGAGGCCGTCGTTGGGCCCTAGGGCAAAGGCGAAGATCCCACCGTTCCGCTCCATGTCGAGGTGCGTCCTCCCAAAGAGCTTCATTTGGGTCTCCTCAAACTGGCTCTCGAGCTCTTGCAAACTCAGGGCACCCTTGGCCCCGTCCATAAAATGCTTCGGGCTGGGGCCCGGAAGGCACATTGCCGCGCCGCCGAGATGGCCGCTCATCTCTTCCAGAGCCGGCGGCATCAGGAAGTTCTTCTCGTCCGGTTGGCCGTTCTGTGCAAACAACAGACTCGCCGCTCTCCAGGTGGCCGGCTTGCGCCCCCTCCTGGGCCGGGAGATCCGGCAGCTCTGGCGCTTGATGTGGCGGTGCAGGTGGTCCGAGCGGGTGAAGCTCTTGTAGCAGAACTTGCACTGGTAAGGCCGGATGCCCGTGTGGATGCGCATGTGGTTCTTTAAGTCGTAGTTGTGGACGAATTTGGCGTTGCAGTGGATGCAAAGGTAGCAGCTGCTCTGAGACACCTTTGGGTAGTGAAGGGCGGGGTATAAATCCAATCTCTTCTCTCTTCTTCTTCGTCTTCTCCAGATTAGAACCCACCGCTCTTAACCACGACACCACACTGGCTCTCCTACACAACTACGCATGGTAGGCGTACCCAGAGTCACCCTGGGGAATGCACCACCATTTTTAAAAAAGCGAGTTCCCAGCTGGGAATTCCTTTAAACTGTGTTGCAGGGCCCGAGTCTGGTTGGTATCACTGCAGCAGGGAGAGATGAAGGGACCCTGCCTCCCATGCACTGGTTTTCCTTTCCCGAATGGTACGAGGGGGGGCATGCAAGCAAATAATACCCCCGGGGATCACTGAGCGTTGGACTGGAGTGGCCTTTGGCCTGACCCAACCTGGCTTCTCTTATGTTCTTATTGGGACTAGTGGCACATGAACCAAATGTTGCACCCCCACCACTGAAAACACGTTAATTAATGGTGGAATTCCCCCTCATTGATGGCCACTCAGATCTGCCTTGGAGGAGGCAGCCTTGCCTTGTTTTATTGTAGCGCCCGCCCAGGTGTAAACGGAATGGGACATACCGAAAACATCCACTGGACAGAAGGTGACTCAGTTGCTAGTTTCAGAAATGGGGGCAAGGTGGTTGAGTCCCGCCAGTCCACTAAACCCCGTACTCCAGGGGTCGGGGAGTGAGAAAAACGGCCGTGCCGAGAGGCCGTCGTTGGGCCCTAGGGCAAAGGCGAAGATCCCGCCGTTCCGCTCCATGTCGAGGTGCGTCCTCCCAAAGAGCTTCATTTGGGTCTCCTCAAACTGGCTCTCGAGCTCTTGCAAACTCAGGGCACCCTTGGCCCCGTCCATAAAATGCTTCGGGCTGGGGCCCGGAAGGCACATTGCCGCGCCGCCGAGATGGCCGCTCATCTCTTCCAGAGCCGGCGGCATCAGGAAGTTCTTCTCGTCCGGTTGGCCGTTCTGTGCAAACAACAGACTCGCTGCTCTCCAGGTGGCCGGCTTGCGCCCCCTCCTGGGCCGGGAGATCCGGCAGCTCTGGCGCTTGATGTGGCGGTGCAGGTGGTCCGAGCGGGTGAAGCTCTTGTAGCAGAACTTGCACTGGTAAGGCCGGATGCCCGTGTGGATGCGCATGTGGTTCTTTAAGTCGTAGTTGTGGACGAATTTGGCATTGCAGTGGATGCAAAGGTAGGGCCTTTCGCCGGTGTGCTTCCGCATGTGGATCTTCAGCTTGTCCTGCCTGCGGAAATGAGAAACAACAGGTGCTTGTTACTGCCAGCTCATTGCCAGTCTACGGGGTGCGTTCGCTATTACGGCTGTTGGGACTTTTCCTGGTGGGCCGATAGCCTGCCTGCCACGCACACACACCCCTGCCAGGTTAATGGTACCCAAGCCAGGCTGAATCAAGGGGGACCTGGATGAACAAGCGAGGACTCTCTTTCTTCCTCCTTCCTTTGAAGAAGAGAAGAAGAGATTGGATTTATACCCCGCCCTTCACTACCCGAAGGTGTCTCAGAGCGGCTTACAAACTCCTGTCCCTTCCCCTCCCCACCACAGACACCCTGTGAGGTAAAAGAAGAAGAAGAGATTGGATTTATCCCCCGCCCTTCACTACCCGAAGGTGTCTCAGAGCGGCTTACAAACTCCTGTCCCTTCCCCTCCCCACCACAGACACCCTGTGAGGTAAAAGAAGAAGAAGAGATTGGATGTATACCCCGCCCTTCACTACCCAAAGGTGTCTTAGAGCGGCTTACAACCTCCTCTCCCTTCCCCTCCCCACAACAGACACCCTGTGAACAGTGTTCCCTCTAAGCTGAGTTAGTGTGAGCTAGCTCACAGTTTTTTAGCCTCTGGCTCACACATTTTTGCCTCAGCTCAGGAAGGACGGCTCCAGGAGCAAAGTAATTTGCGCAGCAGCCAAATGGCTCGCTCACAACTTTAATGTCAGGAGCTCACAGAGTGGAATTTTTGCTCACAAGACTCCACACCTTAGAGGGAGCATTGCCTGTGAGGTAGGTGGGGCTGAGAGAACTCTGACAGAAACTGCTCTTTTTCAAGGACAGCTGTGCCAGAGCTTGTGACTGACCCAAGGTCACCCAGCCAGGTGCAAGTGGAGGAGTGGGGAATCAAACCTGGTTCTCCCAGATTAGAGTCCGCACACTTAACCACTACACCAAACTGGCTCTCTGAGAGAGCGGGGTCTAACGTTCCCTCTAAGGTGTCTTGTGAGCAAAAAACCTACTTTGTGAGCTCCTGGCATCAATCCCCGACATCCTCTGTTAAAAGGACCAGGAAACAGGTGATGTGAAAGACCTCAGCCTGAGACCCTGGAGAGCCGCTGCCAGTCTGAGTAGACAAGACTGACCTTCGTGGACCCAGGGTCTGATTCAGTAGAAGGCCGCTTCAGGTGTTCATTGAACCATTCCCCCTACCAGTACGGAAGGGACCAGGGAACCAGATTATAGGTTCTGACATATTTATTACCTACGTTGTTTTCCCCCCAGTTGAACCCAAACAGATGATATCCAGAAACCAAGGTTGTCATTCTTTTGATCTTTTAAAAACAAAATCTTCACTGTTTTGCATGCTAATTTAACAAGCCACCCCCATCTATACAGCTGTGACCTGTAATTCCATTTCATCGTCTGACAAAGTGTGCGTGCACACAGAAGCTCACACCTTGAATGCAACTTTGTTGGTCTTCAAGGTGCCACCGGACGCTAATCTTTGTTCGATTTCCCAAAAAGCACAGTGAAATTCTCGGGCCAGCAGGTGGCAGCACAAGCCCACATAACAGCTTTGCCGGCTCCTGTTTGGAGGAGACCAGCTTGTTCTACGGTCGAAGTCCAGCAGGGGTGAAAAGGGCTGTCAATTTGTAGCCGACATATGGAGCAGAGGTCCATCAGTGGCTATTAGCAGGGCTTTTTTTGTAGAAAAAGCCCAGCAGGAACTCATTAGCATAATAGGCCATACCCAACACCAGGAACTCATTAGCATATTAGGCCACACCCTGACAGCACAGCTCATTCGCATATTAGGCCACCCCCCCAATGTTGCCAGAAGTGTGGTCATCCAGCCACTCCCACCTATTGCTTCTTATTCTCTTTACCTTGTTTGTTGTCAAAACCCAGGGCTTTTTGCATGTTAGGCCACATACCCCTAATTGCAGCCAATCCAAATGAGTTTCTGCTGTTGAGTGTGGCCTATTATGCTAATGAGTTCCTGCTGGGCGTGGCCAACTTGGGAGCCAGCCGGAACTCCGTTCCTGTGCGTTCCTGCCCAAAAATAGCCCTGGCTATTAGCCACAAGGTACAGACAGGAACAGGAACTCTCAGTCTGGGGCAAGGGATGCTCTGTATTCCTGGTGCTTGAGGGGGCCACAGTGGGAGGGCTTCTGGAGTGACACAGAGTGTTGGACTGGATGGGCCCTTGGCCTGATCCAAAATGGCTTCTCTTATGTTCTTAAGAGCAGAGGCCCATCAGTGGCTCTTAGCCACAAGGTATAGATGGAACACTCTGTCTGGGGCAAGGGATGCTCTGTATTCCTGGTGCTTGGAGGGGGGCCACAGTGGGAGGGCTTCTGGTATCCTGGCCCCACTGCTGGACCTCCTGATTTGACCTGGTATTTTTGACCACAGTGTGACACAGAGTGTTGGCCTGGATGGGCCACTGGCCTGATCCCAAAATAGTCAGTAAGGACAAAAAAGGGAAAAAGGAAAAAA
>NW_015172124.1:19827-26418 GCF_001447785.1 Gekko japonicus | reverse complement strand
GAGACCCAAGTGTGCCGCATGATGGAGTGAGCTCCCATTCAGCGATAATAGAAAGCCACCATCTTGAAATTGCGTTAGGTGCTTGAGTACCTACGTTTTTCTATTTAAACATTATAATGTTTGTTTATATTGGAATTTTAAATGTATATTTGTACTCATGTTGTTAGCCGCCCTGAGCCCGCCACGGGAGGGAGGCCGGGATGTAAATTTAAGAAATAAATAATAATATAAATAAGTCTTTCCCATCACCTACCACTTGATCCTTTTAGCTGGAGTGCCCAAGATTGAGGAGGAGGAGAAGAGATTGGATTTATACCCCGCCCTTCACTACCCGAAGGACTCTCAGAGCAGCTTACAATCTCCTCCCGTTCCTCTCCCCACAACAGGCACCCTGTGAGGTAGGTGGGGCTGAGAGAGCTCTCCTGTCCTTGAAAGAACAGCTCTGAGAGAACTGTGGCTTGCCCAAGGTCACCCAGCAGCCGCATATGGAGGAATGGGGAAATCAAACCCAGTTCTCCAAGGTTAGAGTCTGCACTCCTAACCACTACACCAAATTGGCTTGAACCTGGGATCTTCTGCATGCCAAGCAGATGCTCTATCACTGAGCCACAGCCCCTCAAACCTCCGTGGGAACACATGAACACGTGAATTTGCCTTCTACTGAATCAGACCCTTGGTCCATCGAAGTCAGTATTGTCTACTCAGACCGGCAGCGGCTCTCCACGGTCTCAGACATAGGTCTTTCACATCACCTCCTGCCTGGTCCTTTCATCTAGAGACACCGGGGATTGAACCTGGGACCTTCTGCATGCCACGCAGATGCTTTACCATTGAGCCACAGTCCCTCCCTATTGTAAAGGTCATGGTTTGTGCTTTGGGAATGAACAATCTGGGATGCTTACAATAAGCATGTTGCAATCCAGGCCAGGGGAGGGGAGAGAGAGACAGGGAGCGATCACTCATCTACATGCAGAACGGATTGGGGAATTGTCACATAATTGGCTTACATGTTGAGACCAGTCCAGAAGATTCTGAATCAGCGCTTGAAGAAGAAGAATTGATTGGATTTATACCTCGCCCTTCACTCGGAGTCCCAGAGCGCTTTACAAACTCCTTTCCCTTCCCCTCCCGTAAGGTAGGTGAAGCCGAGAAAGCTGGATGAACCGAGTGCCCCCCCCCAATAATGCCTATTCAGCATTATTTGGCCCGCCGAAAGCCGAATCAGATTGGAGAATTTGATTCAGCTGGCCGAACACGGATTTCCCAAATGGTCCCAGAGCGCTCGGCATCCATTCGGGGAATCCCTTTCCTGGGCGACGGGAAGGCAGGTGGAGGGGGGGCTCTACAGGCCTTCCCTGGCTCGCCAGCTTCGGGGGGGCAGCGGGCTACCTTCACTTTCCCTCCCTTCACAAATTGCCTTCCCCTCAATGAAGGGAGCGTGCTGCCTCTGCGGCGCGACTGGGGGGGTTAAACTTTAAAACTTGACTCGCACTGCAGAGGTGGCACACTCCCTTCATTGAAGGGAAGGCAATTTGCCTTCCCTTCAGTGATAGGACACCCCCCCTTCAAAGGGGAGGTTTAATTGAGCCAAATGTGATTCGGCCAGCCGAATGCCACCCCAATCGGTTTGCATTGCTGAAAGTGGCATTCGGGGGGGAGGGTCATTCGGCTTGCCAAACCACATTCGGCCCGATTTGGCCGAACCCGAATGGGCTGAATATTTTTTTTATTGCACATCCCTAATCCATTTCTCCCAGATTAGAGTCCACACACTTAACCACTACACCAAACTGGCTACACTGAACTTTGTATGATGCAGCTCTTTGGAAGGGACAGCGGGGATTTTGCTATCCTATGTTTTGTGTGCACTGACCTGGATGGCTGAGATCATCCGATCTCAGAAGCTAAGCAGGGTCGGCCGTGGTTAGTATTTGGATGGGAGACCACCAAGGAAGCCCAGGGTTGCTATGCAGAGGCGGGCAGTGGCAAACCACCTCTGTTCATCTCTTGCCTTTGAGAACCCTATGGGGACACCGTAAGTCAGCTGCGACTTGATGGCACTTTACACACACATACACACACACATACACGTTTCGTTGGCAACAGCACACCAGACACAGACTATCCCTTATGGCAACGCTGGCCAGCTGCTGCTGATCGGATCACAACACAATGCAATAAGTCTGTCCGCAAGTTTGCATGGAAGAAAAACTGACCTCAATAGCTGTGCTGATTTTAATATCCATAAGAAGACCCCAGACATGGGTTGACACATGTGCCCCGTAGCTATGAGGGCTGTACCGCTAGGTACAACCTGACCACCCTTAATAGGGGTTCGTTGATGCAGCATGCTATCTTCCCTGCTCTTTGACTGAGGTCTTACAAAAACAGTCACTCCTGAGAATCTGCAAAGTGAGCAGGGCCAGTGTCAGCATATGGTCAGGTGGGGCAGCTGCCTGGGCCTGGGGGTTCCGGGAGGGTCCATTGCGGCCAACCCCCACAACGTGCCCTTTCCCTGCCTGCTCACTTGTGAGTGCTTCACTGCCCATGTGTCTGGCTGCACACATTGCTCAGTGCCATCAGGGGAAGGGTTGGGGGCAGTGCAGGTGGCTGTGAGGAAGAAG
Source organism: Gekko japonicus (assembly GCF_001447785.1). Taxonomy (NCBI): domain Eukaryota; kingdom Metazoa; phylum Chordata; class Lepidosauria; order Squamata; family Gekkonidae; genus Gekko; species Gekko japonicus. Next base: position 23,794 of record NW_015172124.1, on the reverse strand, counting down.
GAGAAGGAGAAGAAGAAGAGGAGGAGGAGGAGGAAATTGGATTTATACCCCACCCTTCACTCGGAGTCTCAGAGCAGCTTACAATCTCCTTTCCCTTCCCCTCCCCGCAACAGACAACCTGTGAGGTAGGTGGGGCTGAGAGAGCTCTCTCGAGAACTGCCCTTGAGAGAACAGCTCTGAGAGAACTTGTGACTGACCCAAGGTCACACCAGCAGCTGCATGTGAAGGCGTGGGAGATCAAACCCGCCCTTAACCACTACACCAAACTGAGCGAGAGGGCTTGTGGACAGGGCTAGGAGAGATGCACAGGCAGGTCATGAGACACATGGGTGAGTGGGTGGGGAGGAGGCCCCTGGGAACTCTCTGCCTGCCTCCCCCCCGAAAAATCTGGAACCAACCCCAAAAGCTTATAGCCCCCCAAAATCTTGTTGGTCTCCAAGTTGTTACTGGACTCTAATCTAGCTCTTGTACTGCAGACTGACACGGCTGAAGCTCTGGCACTATCCTGAGAATCCAGAACCTGGCCACCCCTACCCTACGGTGGAAGTCATTCTGCAACCAGCGGATCCTGTTCACACAACCAACTGGGCAGCCGGAAGCCACGGGGAGAGCCTGAACAAGTGCCGATTCCCAGGTCATGGAGGGCTCGATACAGCATTGCAACGGCTGATGTTTTGAGAGCCAATGAGTGAGTGTCAGTTTATTGTATATGGCTGTAGGCCTTTACAATCCATTTGCAACAAAGTCAGAAATGTGCAGACATGACAATGTTCCCTCTAAGCTGTGGAGTCTTGTTCCTGTTCACACAACCAACTGGGCAGCCGGAAGCCACGGGGAGAGCCTGAGCAAGGGCCGATTCCCAGGTCATGGAGGGCTCGATACAGAATTGCAACGGCTGATGTTTTGAGAGCCGCTGAGTGAGTGTCAGTTTATTGTATATGGCCGTAGGCCTTTACGATCCATTTGCAATAAAGTCAGAAATGTTTTGTACTGGAAGGAGAAAGAGGCACCCTCAGTAGAAATATGGTATAAGAAACTTTGGACTCATTACTTAATGGATGCAGTCTCCAACAAACTAAATTGCATGTCACAAAACCCAATAAAGTCTAATTTCATAGAGAAATGGTACCCAGTGCTAGATTATCTGTCACAAAAACAATTTATCTCATCTGATTGGTCTCAATATCACAAATGGATATAAGATTAATGCAATGTCCAGTTCCGCAAATTCTCATACTTACTTACTTATATCATCTCCACTAGCTCTAATATTTCCTTTTCTTTCTTCTCTTTCTTACCGCTCCAATAGTTCGGGATGCTTCCTAATGTTCCTATCAAGTTTACGCTAAGTCTGTTATCTTTCTACTGAAATCATATTCGGAAGTGTGTTGAGTAATGTATTGTAATTCTTTGAACATGTTATAACGTTGTACATACGCAGGAACTATTTACAGGATGTGAATGTAATTGGAAAATTAATTGTTCACTGTTTGAAGTGTTAGAATTGTTAAAAATTGAAAAAATAAATTAAAAGAAATGTGCAGACATGACAATGCTCCCTCCAAGCTGTGGAGTCTTGTGAGCAAAAATTCGACTTCGAGAGCTACTGGCATTAAAGTTGTGAGCGGGCCATTTGGCTGCTGCATGAATTAGTCTGCTCTGGAGCCCTCCTTCCTGAGCTGAGACAAAAATGTGTGAGCCGGAGGCGAGAAAACTGTGAGCTAGCCCACACTAACACAGCTTAGAGGGAACACTGGCCCGGAGCAATGCTCCCTCTAAGCTGTGGAGTCTTGTGAGCAAGAATTCTACTTTGAGAGCTATTGGCCTTAAAGTTGTGTGAGCGAGCGATTTGGCTACTGCATAAATTCGTTTGCTCTGAGCTAAGACGAAAATGTGTGAACCAGATGCTAAAAAATTGTGAGCTAGCTCACACTAACTCAGCTTAGAGGGAACACTGATGACAATACCGCATATCAGGGCTTTCCCCCCGAGGGAACGGCGTTCCGGAACCCCTTTGACAAAGTTCTTTAAAAAACGTTTAAAAGTTTGTGAGTTTTCAGTATACAGAGTGAAAACTTCATTTCCCTCTTGAGCGTTCCGGTACCTCTTTTCCCAAAAAAGCCCTGCCGCACGTACATGGACAGCTTGCCACTGGGCTGACGCAACATGCGCAGGCTTTCCTGACACTATCCCCCCAGGGTGACCGTACACCCCAATGCTTGTGTGCACAAGTCTCAGTTGCTGACATGACATGCCGGTAAGACGATTAAATATATTCAAGGCTGAACGTGAGCGTCCTTCAGCCAGCACGAATGAGCTCCGAGTGAAAGGAGTGGGGCTGTGGTTCAGCGACAGAGCACCTGTCCGTCATACGGAAGGTTGCAAGTTCCATTCCCGGAGAGATCCCCCCCGGAAGCAGAGTCAGGAAGGACCCTGGCGTGAGATCCTGAACGGCTGCAAACCAAGCCCAGAATGCTGGCTACATAGAATCATAGAATGTTAGAGTGGGAAGGGACCTTGCAGGTCATCTAGTCCTACCCCCTGCACTCTGCAGGAGCATACCCGAAAGATAGCCCTACAACATACCCGAAAGAGGGTCGTCCAGCCTCCGCTTGAAAACATCCAGCGAAGGAGCATCCACTACCTCCCGAGGCAGTCTGTTCCACTGCTCAACCACTCTTACAGTTAGTAAGTTTCTCCTGATATTGAGCCGTTATTGACTCCCTTGTAATTTCCGCCCATTAGACCTAGTCTTGCAATCCGGAGCAAGAGAGAATAGATCTGCTCCATCTTCTACATGACAGCCCTTCAGATACTTGAAGACTGCAGTCATGTTCCCTCTAAGCCTTCTCTTTCCCAGGCTAAACATGCCCAACTCTTTCAGCCTTTCCTCATAAGACTTGGATTCCAACCCTCTCCCCATCCGGGTTGCCCTCCTCTGGACACGCTCGACTTGGAAGGAGGCACCTTTCTATGTGTATACAAGCCCTGAGCCTTTTGCAGCACAAAAGTGACCGCCTGCAGCCCCCTTGGATGGAATTGTGTTTGGCGCTGGATCCTTGCAGCCCTCTGAAGAAATCAGCTCCCCTCCCCTTTTTGCCGGATCTCATCTTTGGGGGGGCCCCAAGGGAGAGTCAGGTTTGCTCTCTCTCTCTTTGGCTCTTGGGAGGTTCTGCACTGTGCAGGCAGCTTGGGAGCTCTTTCGAACGGCTCAGTGCATCCAACTGGACAACGACAGACACGTCCTGGGTCTGGTCTCGCTGAGGATAATTAATGGCTAATGAGCAGGGCCTTTAGGCAGAATGATACTCTCTGGCAAGAACATGCTGTAGGAGGTTATATAGCTGGGGGGCAGGGGAGGCTGGGGGAGGTTCAGTCTGGAGAAGAGGGGGCGGGGGGGGGACAGGATTGGTCTCTTGAAGTCTTTGAAGGGCTGCCACTCAGAGGAGGAGGGCAGGGAGCTGTTTCTGTTGACAGCAGAGGAGAGGACTCGCAATCATGGGATTAAATTCAGGGCGGGAAGGTACCAGCTGGATCTTAGGGAAAACGTTTTGACAATAAGAGTTGTGCAAGAGTGGGATCAGCTGCCAAGCAGCGTCAGGGATGCTCTAGGCTGATCCTGCACTGAGCAGGGGTGGTTGGACTAGATGGCCCGTCTGGCCCCTTCCAACTCTGGGATTCTATGATTCTAATGCCCAACCGAGTCGCTGGAGAATCGTCTGAACTCTGCTCATCATCTTGTTGTCAAATGCTTGTATTGTTACATGTTGAAAACCTGGAATAAACCTTTGTTTATTAAAACAAAAAAAAGAACTCTGGCGAAACCTGGTCAGGGGCAGCTTCTTGAGGGGAGGGGTTGTCTCTGCCTCCCCACTGTTTGCAACCAGGGGTCATTTCCTGCAGGAGCGCACAGGAGCGGAGCTCTGGCAGTAAAGAGCCCAGGGGGTGGGCACATGCAACAAGCCCC
>NW_015172124.1:16017-19519 GCF_001447785.1 Gekko japonicus | reverse complement strand
CACATCAGCAGGTGCAAGTGGAGGAGTGGGGAATCAAACCCGGTTCTCCCAGATTAGAGTCCGCACACTTAACCACTACACCAAACTGGCACCAACCTGAGCAGTGGGCGTTGCCTTCTGACACATTTCCGGTGATGTCAGGGGTTGTGGCATATGCAAATAGGTTATGCTAATGCGTTATGCTAATGAGCTCCTGCACCTCTTTTTCTACGGAATGACCCCTGTTCGCAACCATGCACAAACAGAAAATCACCAGGCAGCTGAAGAGGATTCAGTCTTTAATAAGACCTGCATCGTGCAAAGAACAGGCGCTACTCTTAAAAGCACGGCAGCGGTCTCGGGCCGCTCATTTCCTGAACTAAAGCTCTGAAGTCACAGGCAGCCTGCCCCGGGATGGTAGGAAGCGGCTGTCTCAGGTGGTAGGTCTTGGGGAGCCACTAAAGGTAGGAGGAAAGGAGATGGACGGATCCACAAGGCGTAACTCAGTGGAATGCCCTGCTTGGCCAGCTCTGACTAAACGGATGAGAGATGCGCAATGTGCATTTTCACCGAAGCTTACCAACCCAATGGATTATGCCCCCTATTCGTTAGCCCTGGATGACCTCGGCTAGCCTGATGTCATCAGATCTTGGAAGCTAAGCAGGGTCGGCTCTGGGTAAGAGGACCTATGGTAAGCCTGACAATGTAAATAACCTATCACTGGTGTGGGGTGTGTTTTGGGTGTGGGTTTTCCTGGGAATAGAAGCCGGCCTGCGAGCCGGTAGAGCTTGTCTTGTTCTTCACTTACAATAAAAGTATGAGCTGAAATCACTGCGTCAGTCCCAGTACTTTTCACGGCCACAAAATGGCTGCCACCCAAGGCAGAGCCAACTACGAAATGTCAGGAAGTGAGGGTACACGTAACGTCAGCAGTCACTCCTCAACATTTCAAGCAGAAGCTCTGTTTAATAGGACGCCTTTTCATCTGCACAGCCAATCAGAAGCCCTGCTGGGCAAAAGCCCCACCTGGCCCCACCCACTTTCTAAAAGCGGTTGTGGGGCCCCCAAAAAAGCGTTGGTGGGCAGCGGGGCACCACATTGGGGACCCCTGGTCTACACAAAGGGGTCCCCGTGGTGGAACTCGTAGGTCCCCTTTTTTGCCCCTCCCTGTTTTCCTCACAATGATGGACATTTCGTCACAGTTTATACATCATTTCCCCTTTCAAAATGACATGTGTTTTGATGGCTGAATTAATTTCCCACCTTGACCACATCCCTCTTCCTGATTTCCCGTCTTTCATGGGTTCAGCAAGGGCTGACATTTGTTGTTGTATTGTTATGTGGGCATCTAGCACCTGTCTGTCAATGTTCCCTCTAAGCTGTGGAGTCTTGTGAGCAAAAACTCTACTTTGTGAGCGACTAGCTTTAAAGTTGTGAGCGAGCCATTTGGCTACTGCATAAATTAGTTTGCTCTGGAGCCATCCTTCCTGAGCTTAAGACAAAAAAATGTGTGAGCCGGAGGCTAAAGAACTGTGAGCTAGCTCACACTGACTCAGCTTAGAGGGAACACTGGTCTGTCTGTCTGTCTGTCTGTCTGTCTGTCTGTCTATCTATCTATCTATCTATCTATCTATCTATCTATCTATCTATCTATTACACACACACACACACACACACATTGGTCAGTGCCAGAGCACTGAGTACATTTTTAGCGCATGCAAACCTGGTAAACCGGACTTCACAGATATTGCACATGTATGGCTTCTCTCCCGTGTGGGTCCTCATGTGTCGCGGCAGCTTCCCCGCCCCCATGATGATCTTGTTGCAAATGGGACACTGCTGCGAAGCCTTGGGTTTGATCTTCCTTTCTTCCGGCCACCGAGGGAAGACTCCCCCAAAGTGAGCCGCACTGAGGAAGTTGAGATAAGCGCTGTAATCGTTCTCGGCCTTTATGTGCCCTAAGTGACCCGCTGGGTTGGTGGCAAACAAGTCCTTGAAGATGTCGTTGGGGAACGGCGCCGGAGGCGGGTCCTCTTTCTCTTCTTCCTTGATCTTCCTCTTCCTGATCACCAGGTCCAAGGGACCGTTGTCGATCGGCTGTTCTTCCACTTGGGAAAAGGGGCCGAATTCTCCGTTCCATAGGTGAGGGAAGAGGTCGGGTGCAAACGGGGACAAAGTCGGTTTCCGTTCCGGAATGTCTGCTTTCGGGTAGAGGTTCTCCCTCAGCAGGGACTCGATGGAGAAGTCTCTTATTACTCCCAAGGAGCCATTAGTGCTGTTGCTCGGAAAGCGGTTGGGGAACCCGCTTGGACTTTCCGTGTACACTTCTTCGCTAAGGTCAGATTTCGAAGGACTTTGGTGACAGCTTACGTCCTGGATATCTGTTAAGTTCTGACTCGCAAAGTCTTCTGCTTCTTCCTCCTCTTCCTCCTCATCCTCCTCGTCCTCTTCTTCCTCCTCCTCCTCCTTCTCCTCTTCCTCCTCCTCCTCCTCCATGGGCTCCATGATTTCGAGGCAAACGTTGATGACGCACTGGATCTCCAACATCTTGGCCGCGTTGAGGATGTGTTTGAGGTTGGAGGTGGTGATGGTGAGGGTCGAGGTGTAGGCAAACTCTAGGATTGCCGAAAGTGCTTCAGGCTTGACAAAGTCAATCTCGTAAACATAGGGCTGGTCTGCTAAAGTGCCTGTAGTGAAGAGTTTCTTAAAATATTGGCTGCAGGCCGCCAGGACGGACTTGTGGGTCCTGTACTCTTGGTCCTGGACAATGAGGATGACGTCACAGAGGAGACCATTGTGCCGTTGCTCGTTCAAGCCGCAAAGGACTTCGCTGCTGTGGTTTGGGAACGGGATCCCAATCAGGTCTTCAATGCCATTGGCCATATTCTCATGTAGAGCCCTGGGTCGAGACACACACAAGAAAACCCACAATGAATTAGAACATCTGTATTTATTCATGAAGACTGAGGCTATGTAAAATGTTAAGATACTTTGTAAGGGGGGGGGAGATCTTTGTAAACGCATATTTATTAAAATAATTATAACCTGCCTTTGTCCAGAGACCCAGGGTGGCCTACAGATGCAACGTCAGATCTTCACAGAACAATAAAATCAGTACAAGTAATCCCAATGAGAGAGAGAGAGAGACAGACAGACAGACAGACAGACAGACAGAGTAAGCAGCCTAGAACACAGTCCTCTGTTCTGAATATCAGACCATTTCCGTAGTAGTGAAATTCCCTGAGCTGATGTTTTAAAAACTGTGCGTTATGTGAAATTTCCCACAGTAGGACTGATTTCACACAAGAGCTGCGCCGTGGTCACGCCTCCCTTTGCCCCGCTTCTATTGGTCAATTTCCCACTCAAAGCCGTGCGGCCTCATTTTGACCCGCGGCTTTGCCCGATTTTCCCCGCAGTTTCATGATCCTGTTTTTTGAGGATCACGAAACCGCGGGGAAAATCGGGCGAAGCCACGGTTCAAAATGCGGCCACAAGGCTTCGAGTGGGAAATTGACCAATAGAA
>NW_015172124.1:8180-15830 GCF_001447785.1 Gekko japonicus | reverse complement strand
GGGAGGTGGTGAGCTTCTCTTAAGACGAGGGCAGGGAGCTGTTCCTGTCGGCAGCAGGGGAGAGGACTCGCAATCATGGGTTTAAATTAAGGGCGAGAAGGTACTGGCTGGATATTAGGGGAAACTTTTTGACAGTCAGAGTTGTGCCACAGTGGAATCAGTTGCCTGGGGAGGTGGTGAGCTCCCCCCCCCCCACTGGGAGTCATTAAGCAGCAGCTGGACAAACACTTGTCAGGGATGCTCAAGGCTGATCCTGCAGGGAGTAGGCTTTGGACTAGATAGCCTTTATGGCCCCTTCCAACTCTGTGATTATTTGATCAGGGGGATGCCTTGGCCTCCATGCCCTGTTGTTGGCCGACCAGAGTAACTGTCCACTGTGTGTGACTAGGTGGACCAGGTTGCTGGACTAGGTGGACCACTGGTCTGATCCAGCAGGGCTCCTCTTATGTTCTTACATTCTTAAACCGTACATCAAAAATACACCAATTTTTGTTTCACCTCCAAAAACGACTCTCTGGAATATGACTTGGACAGACCATTCCACAATGCCAGTCCTGTAACCTACCATGTTTCCCCGAAAATAAGACACTGTCTTATATTTATTTTTTCTCAAGAAGACACACTAGGGCTTATACCACAAATGCATAGAAATCCTGCTAGGGCTTATTTTTTGGGTAGGTCTTCTTTTCGCGGAAACAGGGTATTTATGGGCTGCAATCCCATGGCAGATCCACATGTGGTCATGTGTAAGAACCCTGGATGGGAACAGGCATCAGACAGGCGCACCAAAACATGTTTCCAGGGAGTTCATTGTTATAATCTGCCCTGAGCCGTCGGGAAAGAGCAGAATAGAAATCTAATAAATAAAAATAAATAAAATTCCATGCGCGGATGCAACATTTCTGTACATGTTCCAAGAGAAATCGATATATTGGGGAAAAAATTAAAATATATGTAGTACTTATTTTACTACTTTAACAGCATAACATGCATCAGTTAGCGTATAAAACTGCAGCATCCAGCTTGTTAATGAAATCTAATAGAATAAATGCCTTACAGTGCAATTCTAAGCGGACGTATAACCTTTGAAACTCATTGGCTTCAGAGACCCTCGAACAGTGTAACTAGATGGCCATCTGACTGCAATGTTGATTCAGCAAACTTAGGCAGATCGTGAGAGGGAGGGCAGGAAGGGTTGCCTCAGTGCTTAGTTCTCGTGGCCCTTTCTTACACGCCCAGGAAAATGCCGATCGCCACTTTGGGGCGAGGAAGCAGTTTTCTCCAGGCCAGTTTGGTCGGGGATCCTGGAGGGTTCTTCTTCTTCTTTTTTTGGTCATCTTCTGGGCATGGAGCAGGGGTCATTGGGGTTGTGGGGGGCAGGTAGTTGTGAATTTCCTGCATTGTGTGAGGGATGGACTAGATGACCTTGGAGGTCCCTTCAAACTCAATGACCATTGATACCCTGCCTTCCTTCTCTCTTCCATTTTATCCCCACAATCACCCCCTGAGGTAGGCTAGGCTGAGAGTTTGTGTCTGGCCCACAGTCACCCAGCAAATTTCCATGGCAGGGTGAGGATTTGAATCGTCTGACACTCTAACCACTGTACCACACTGTCTATCAATCAGGACTGCACGATTAGTTTCCGTGCTATCTCCGTGCTGTCTTAGCACATATATCCGAAAGTGTTCCCCATTTTTAACAACCTCGTTAACGGCCTGTTATGTGTTGTGTTCTTGTAACATGATGTCGCATTGCTAGCCATGAGAAGTCTGAGGAGATAAGGTGGGATATGAATGTTTGAAGTAAATAAAATAGAGGGAAGAAAAAATAACCATGTAAGGGACTTTTTTTTTTTTTTTTAGGAACAAAAGAAAGTGTGTATTCCATAATACAGTCACAATAAGGCTACCCGTATATTTGCGTACTGAGTCAACGTTTATAACAATGAATTCTTCAGTGGAGTATAAGATAGTGCATCTTATAGCACATTAATTATGGACAAATTACTCATGTTTAAGCAATAAACAAATATATAAAAAGATGATATGTAATAGAGTATAGAAAGGAATGGTCATTCACTAATGTAGTAGGTTGTTTTACATTAGAATCTTCATTTTGTACTTTTTGAGTTAGCAAAACCCTGTTTTAATAAGCATTTCATTCCAAATGGGGGAAAAGATATCTTACGTGAGTGGTTTCCCCACCCAGTGCTCTCCAAAATTTCAATATTTCTATCCGGAAAAAGAGGAGACTTTAAGGGGGGAAACACCCACCTACCCACCCACACCAGGTATTCCCTAGTTTTCCCCCTCTGTTCCCCAAAGTCTTCCCATCTCTGGTTCATGCAGTCCCTGTTAAGCACAGAGAAGAAGAAGAAGAGGAGGAGGAGGAGGAGGAGGAGGCAGAGATTGGATTTATACCCCGCCCTTCACTACCCAAAGGAGTCTCAGAGCGGCTTACAAACTCCTTCCCCTTCCCTTCCCCACAACAGACACCCTGTGAGGTAAAAGAAGAAGAAGAGATTGGATTTATACCCCTGCCCTTCACTACCCGAAGGAGTCTCAGAGCGGCTTACAAACTCCTTCCCCTTCCCCTCCCCACAACAGACACCCTGTGAGGTAGGTGGGGCTGAGAGAGCTCTTGACAGAAACTGCTCTTTTTCAAGAACAGCTGTGCCAGAACTAGGGCTTACCCAAGGTCATCCAGCCAGGTGCAAGTGGAGGAGTGGGGAATCAAACCCGGTTCTCCCAGATTAGAGTCCGCACACTTAGCCACTACACCAAACTGGCTAGAAGAAGAGGAGGAGGAGGAGATTGGATTTATACCCCACCCTTCACTACTTGAAGGAGTCTCAGAGCATGTCCTTTCCCTTCCCCTCCCCACAACAGACACCCTGTGAGGTAGGCGGGGCTGAGAGAGCTCTTTCGAGAACTTCTCATGAGAGAACAGCTCTGAGAGAACTTGTGACTGACCCAAGGTCACACCAGCAGCTGCATGTGGAGGAGTGGGAAATCAAACCCGGTTCTCCCAGATTAGAGTCTGTGCTCCTAACCACTACACCAAACTGGCTTTTAGAGGAGAGGTGCCCAATGTGGTGCCCACGGGTACCACGGTGCCCATAGATTTTTCCTGGTGCCCACCAAGTGTTTTTAGATAGTGGGTGGGGCCAAGTGGAGCTTCTGCCCAGCAAAGCTTCTAATTGGCCACTGGAGATTTGATGGGCTGTGCAGACTGGCTCTGGAGGGCCAACAGCACAAGGATCTTCACTGTGTGACCGAAGGTAAGCTGGGGCAGCCATTTTGTGGCTGACTCTGCCACCCGTGGCAGCCATTTTGTAGCAGCCATTTTGTGGCTGCTCTCACCACGCTGTGTCAGAATTCCAGAGCTGCCTGCAGACTCAAAATGGTCGGGGACCCCTGCCTTAGAGGCTGCGTCACAGAGCCCCATGCTGTCTCTCCTTCCATGACCGCCAGAAGCAGAATAAATTATGCACATTATTGCTCTTTTATGGCAGTCACGGAATTCACCTTTTCTTACTGCAGAATTTTTAGTTCTCCCCTCCTGCCTTTAAGCACAACCTGTACCCAGCCTCTGTTATCAACTAGCGGAATTATCTCACATTTTAGGGCTTCCAGCTCTGGGTTGGAAAATTCCCGGAGATTTGGAGGCAGAGCCAGGGAAGGGCAGCGTTTGGGGAGGGGAGGGTAGTGTCAGGCTCATTAGTCAGGTCACACCACACAGGGCTTCATAAGAAGATAACTTTTTATTAGTGGTTCCAGTACTAAAGAACACATGTACAGATTGTGTCAGAAATGGCCATCAGTACTAGGGCCTCTGACTTATAGTGAAATCAAACATTCCCCCAATTACGGGGCTATTTTTGGGCAGGAACGCACAGGAATGGAGTTCTGGCTGGCTCCCGAGTTGGCCACACCCAGTAGGAACTCATTAGCATAATAGGCCACACCCAACAGCAGAAACTCATTAGGATGGGCTACATTAGGGGTGTGTGGCCTAACATGCAAAGGAGTTCCTGCTACAAAAAAAGCCCTGGGTTTTGACAACAGACAAGGTAAACAGAATAAGAAGCAAAAGGTGGGTGTGGCTGGATGACCACACTTCTGGTAACATGGGTGATGCGGCCTAATATGCGAATGAGCTCTGCTATCAGGGGTGTGGCCTAATATGCTAATGGTTTCTGCTGTTGGGTGTGGTCTATTATGCTAATGAGTTCCTGCTGGGCGTTTTCTACAAAAAAAGCCCTGAGTAAGCATAAGCCAATGGATATAGTTCGCGCGGGGGGCAAAGCAGAGAAACAGTTAGTCGTGTAAGCTGCAGCTGGAACATCTACAAGGTCAAACGTAAGATAGCACACAGTAGCTGAGCAGGAGAGAGCTGAGAACGAGAAGGAGGATTCCTCTCCACGTTCCAGATCTATGACAGGGCTACCTGACAGGTAGCTCAGCAGGAGTGTGCCCACCCTCTGAAACTGCCATTTCCTCCAGGGGAACTGATCTGTGTAGTCGAGAGATCGGCTGTGATTCCAGGAGAACTCCAGGCAGGTTGCCAACCCCCCTGTTTCCAGGCAGTTTCTCTGGCCTCTACTTTATCCTGTCCCCATGTTGGATGTTTTAAACGTTTCAATTGTTATATGAATTTTGGCACGTTGGGGGCCAAGTAATGTGAGCCGCCCTGAGCCCACTTGTGGGGAGGGTGGGCTATAAATGCAACAAAATAAATAATAAAATAAATAAATGTCCTCCAGCCCTAAAGGTATGCCCTAGTGTTCTTCACACACTCTCTCTCTGCCACCCTCCCGTATCGCTGTCATATCTTTGCTCCTTCCCAAGAAAAACACGATTAACATCACTGCCGGTTTCCAGATGCCTTCGGAGCATCACATCTCTGCCACGGAGGCCACACGTCAGCCGCTGAACTCCTTCTCCTGTCCTTCATGGCCCTCGGACGACTTCCCTCCCCGCCCTGCCCCTCTCCCGCCCTCTCCTCCCTTCGCCTCCTCCGTCTGCGCTCTTGGTCTTTATTTAGACTGTTCCCGACAAACGGAGCCGCCTCCCATTATTCTCCACATGCTTTCAGTCCCTGCCTTTGCTCATTATCTCCCCTGCCGGGGGTCCACCTTGCTCGGTCGCTCTCCCGCCCCCATCTGACATCCCTGTAATACTTCTTCAACATGCTGGGATTTTACTCCAAGGCTGTGGTCACACACACTAAATAAATCCACTTTCAATCCACGTTCAGTGCACTTTCCAACTGCATTTTACTTGTGTGAACTGGCAAAACCCAGTTGGAAAGTGCACTGGAAGAAGGAGGAGGAGGAGGAGGAGATTGGATTCTTCTTCTTCTATATTCCTGCTACTTGTTTTACGGTTGCCAACTATTTGACCGCTATGCAAAATCTGAAACATAGATGTCTCAATTTGTTAGCAAGACGCAATTTGCTTCCAACAGCTGGACATACTGGAAGCAGTGGAGAATGAGAAGTACAGGGGGCGGGGAAATGTTTTAAATCGATAGATAATAAATAAGCAACGTGTGCGCAGTGTGGAAATCAGCTGTAATTCCAGGCGATTTCCAGCCCCATCCCTGTTTGGTGTGGTGGTTGAGTGCACGGACTCTAATCTGGGAGAACCGGGTTTGATTCCCCCACTCCTCCACTTGCACCTGCTGGATGACCTTGGGCAAGTCATAGTCCTGTCAGAGCTGTTCTCTCACAGACAGTTCCAGAAAGAGCTCCCTCAGCCCCACCTACCTCACAGGGTGTCTGTTGTGGGGAGGGGAAGGGAAAGGAGACCATAAGCCGCTCTGAGACTCTGAGTGAAGGGCGGGGTATAAATCCAATCTCTTCTTCCTCTTCTTTCCCACTCACCATGGGCCTGATCCACTTGGGGGGCCCATAAGCCAAGAAATTGCATTCCCAGGAAGGTAAAATGCCCGAAACCGACTGCCGAACAACATACAGATCCTTGTTTTAAAGATGGCTCGGTAGAGAAGAGTTTCCGCAACTTGTCACTCTTAGCACTCACATTTGAAACGTGTTGCGTGAAAACATTTCGAGAAGCCAAGGATTGTGAGAGGAGAGCTTTCCCCCACCCTCTTGCAAGGGCTCCCACCGCTTACTAGATGCATTGTTAAATAAACACTTGAAATGGCCTCACCTCTCTTGATAATGTGTGGGAGAATGTGGGGGAGAGTTGAGCGCAGGCCTCCGCCCCAAAGGAATGCCTGATAGAGGCCGGTCCCTCTGACTTTTATTGCCAAACTGTTCAACATTCCAGCAGAGTCCCTGCCCGAGACAGTCCAGAGAAAAGAAAGACATTTCCTTCCAGGGATCTGAGCATACAATATTTCAGTCTCGGGCTCCCTTTCAGAATGGTAATAAAGTCACTTTAATTGCATTAGTTTATTGGACACGAAGGATGCCTACGGATGGCACATTTTGTCCCTAAGAAAGTGGGATGCGCAATGTACGTTTAAGAAATATGGTTTATCTATTTTTGAGGATACCTTCGTGGTAACTGAAGCTGGGGAGAGGGGGGGAATCAGGAACGATCCGTTGTCAAAGTCCAGGTTGGGAGTTTGTGGAGTCTTGTGAGCAAAGATTCTACTTTCTGAGCTACTGGCATTAAAGTTGTGAGCGAGCGATTTACCCCGCCCTTCACTACCCGAAGGAGTCTCAGAGCGGCTTACAAACTCCTTTCCCTTCCCCTCCCCACAACAGACACCCTGTGAGGTAAAAGAAGAAGAAGAGATTGGATTTATACCCCATCCTTCACTCCCCAAAGGAGTCTCAGGGTGGCTTACAAACTCCTTTCCCTTCCCCTCCCCACAACAGACACCCTGTGAGGCAGGTGGAGCTGAGAGAGCTCTGACAGAAACTGCTGTTTTTCAAGGACAGCTCTTGTCAGAACTACAGCTTGCCCAAGGTCATCCAGCCAGGTGCAAGTGGAGGAGTGGGGAATCAAACCCAGTTCTCCCAGATTAACCACTACACCAAACTATGAGGGAGCTATTTGGCTCAAAATCACTTTGCTCTGGTGCCATCCTTCCTGAGCGAAGACAAAAACGTGTGAGCCGGAGGCTAAAAAACTGTGGGCTAGCTCACACTGACTCAGCTTAGAGGGAACACTGGTTGGGGGTTGGAGATCACTTAGAATTGTTCCTGATCTCCGGACTACAGGGATCAGTTCCTCAAGAGAAAAACGGCGGCTTTGGAGACAGAGTTTGCCGACCTCCAGATGGTGGCCGGAGAGCTCCCAGAATGACAACTGATCTCCAGGCGACAGAGACAGGTTCCCCTGGAGGAAATGGAGGCCTTGGAAGGCTGCATGGCGTGATACCCTGCTGGGGGCCCTCCCCTTCCCCAAATCCTGCCACCCACAGGCCACACCCCCAACATTTTCAGGGATTTCCCAACTCAGAGCCAGTGACCCTATTTGGAGGGTGGATTGTATGACATCAGGGGGCCTTTCGTAGAAAAAGAGGTGCAGATAATTAGCACAACTCATTAGCACAACTCATTAGCATAACTCATTTGCATATGCCACACCCCCTGACCTCACCGGAAGTGTGTCAGAAGGCAACACCCACCGCTCAGGCTCCACTGGACTGTTTTGGATTGCTAGCTATTG
>NW_015172124.1:4098-7997 GCF_001447785.1 Gekko japonicus | reverse complement strand
CCGCACGTTCCCCCCCCCCCAATAGTTAGCAACCCAAAACAGTCCGGTGGAGCCTGAGCGGTGGGTGTTTCCTTCTGAGCCAGGGCTCTTTTTGTAGAAAAAGTCCAACAGGAACTCATTAGCATAATAGACCTCACCCAACAGCAGAAACTCATAAGCATATCAGGCCACACCCCTGACAACACAGCTCATTAGCATATTAGGCCGCACCTCCATGTTACCAGAAGTGTAGTCATCTAGCCACACCCACCTTTTGCTTCTTATTCTGTTTACCCTGTTTGTTGTCAAAACCCAGGGCTTTTCTTGTAGCAGGAACTCCTTTGCATGTTAGGCCACACACCCCCTAATGTAGCCAATCCTAATGAGTTTCTGCTGTTGGGTGTGGCCTATTATGCTAATTAGTTCCTGCTGGGCGTGGCCAACTCGGGAGCCAGCCAGAACTCCGTTCCTGTGCGTTCCTGCCCAAAAATAGCCCTGCGGATATGGACGGGAGGACACCGAAACTACAGTTGTTGCTCCCTTCTGATGGCTTGTTGTTCCTTCTTGCTGGCGGGTCAGGGCAAGCACTGCCCATTCTTGGGGCATTCTCCAGTGGTAGTCCCAACATGGCAGAACTACCACCCAGAGCATGCTGGGAACCTCATCCTTTTGAAACCGATGTGAGACCGAAATGTCTGGTGGGTCTTTCTCAGCAGAGGGCAATTTCTTTATTGTGGGGAGGGCTGGCAACTGAATTAGAAGAAGGGAAGGCCTTGGATTTATACCCCAACATTCACTACCCAAGGGAGTCTCAGAGCAGCTTCCGATCTCCTTCCCCTCCCCACAACAGACACCCTGTGAGGTAGGTGGGGCTGAGAGAGCTCTTTCCAGGACTGCTCCTGAGAGGACAGCTCTGACAGACCTTGTGACTGACCCAAGGTCACACCAGCAGCTGCAAGTGGAGGCGTGAGGAGGAATCAAACCCGGTTCTCCCAGAGTAGAGTCCGCGCTCCTAACCACTGCACCAAACTGGCTCTTATCGACCTTGCTGGGATGTTGTGTGGGTCTAACTGTTCCAATGATTTCACGAGAAGGCAACCCTATCAGATGTGAACACGCTTTAAAGATACTCAGACGTCTGTGAGGTTTCTGTCAGAAACCAGAACGCTGGTCTCTCTGGGCCTCGATTTGACACAGCAAGGCTGTCCTTGAGCTGTGGTAGCTCCAGAAAGGGAAGACCGAACCTGGACCTGGGAATTATTTAAGGATTCACACGGAATAGGGTTGCCACCCTCCAGGGGGTGACTGGAGATCCGCTGGGACTGCAACTGACCTCCAGGCAACAGAGATCAGTTCACCTGGACAAAATGGCTGCCTTGGAAGGTGAACTCTACGGCATCACACCCCAACGGAGTCCCTCCCCTCCCCCAACTCTGCCTTCCTCAGGCCCCACCCCCCAAATCTCCAGGTATTTCCCAACCTGGAGCTGGCAACCCTAAGGAGGGAAGAAGGGAAGGGGGGTGCGCGTCCCACCGGCTGAGCAAACTGGGCTTGAGGGCGTGGGAAGAAGACTTCTCCTCCAGGGCGCCTCCCCCACCTTCCTCCCACCCACTGGAGATCAAGAAGCAGCCAAGGCCTTGGAGTTATCTCTGGCCCACCCCCACGACGGACTAGCCTCTGCCCGGGTGCTCACTGTGTGGGAGCCGGGTGCCAAGGCCCTGGGAAACAGCAGGCAAATGGCACTGGGAGCAGCTGCGTCTGCACGCCAACATTGTTTATGGGAACAAATGTATTTTAAGAATCTCTCCCCCCCCCTCAACTTCCTGACCACATGCAAGGGTCTGTTCTCACTGAGGTGTAGTGAATGGGTTACACCACTACAGATTGATGGGGGGGAGGAATGGGGGGGGGAGACGCACAAGACTTAAAGTTGCTCTGGACGAAAGGTTCCCCTGCACATAGAATTCTTGTCTTCTCTCTGACAACCTAGCTTTCCGCGTGCGGGGAGCTTTTTTGTTACCTATTCATTAATTAGATCTTTGGATCATCCATTCCTGCCGCTGCAGGGCTCTGGGCGATGTGCCACCAATGTTCCCTCTAAGCTCCACTGTCTTGTGAACAAAAAATCTACCCTGTGAGTGAAAAAAGCCGGTAGCATTAAATGTTGTGAATGAGAACAGATAAAAGGAAGTCCTTCTTCACCCAAAGAGTGATTAACACATGGAATTCACTGCTACAGGAGGTGGTGGTGGTGGCTACAAGCATGGGCAGCTTCAAGAGGGAATTGGATAAGCATATGGAGCAGAGGTCCATCAGTGGCCATTAGCCACAACATATAGATGGGAACTCTCAGTCTGGGGCAAGTGATGCTCTGCTTCTCTTATGTTCTTATGGTCTTATGAGAGAGCTCCAGGGGGTTAAAACACAGGGGAGTGTTCCGAAAACACGATCCTACAGGAGCCCACTTGTGAAAGAACCTGTAACTGACCCAAGGTCACACCAGCAGCTGCATGTGGAGGAGTGGGGAATCAAACCCAGTTCTCCCAGGTTGGAGTTCACGCTCCTAACTACTACACTCTCACTACACCACCATTGTGTTGCCGGTGATGTGGGATGCTTTGGTATTCTTCTTAATTACTGTTTTCACAAGAGTCATAAACAGTGAGATCCTCTGGTATTTGGGCACACGGTAAAAATCGGCTTCCACCATAGAGTTTTTGCCCAAACACCAATGGAAGCCCTGGCAACAAGGCAAAGATGCAGGTTCATCAGCTTGGTGAGAACCAAGCCTTGACCTCTAGAGAAGCACTGCAATCCCCCTGTTTCTCAGGGCCATCGTTTTCTTTCTGTTGGTTCACAGCCCACTTTCTTGTGCGGTCTGGAGGAATCTTTCATCCCTCTGTGCTGAAGAATGCCAAGAAAGCTGGGACTGGAAAAAGACAATCCGAAGTATAGAAATTAGATGCCGGTAATGAGGAATCCGGGGGCTTTATTCGGCCCAATTCGGGGTCTGTTTTTAACATTTCGATCCCGACTCCTATGAGTTCGTATACGCATTGAAACGGCCTTCCACTGAGGCAGCCCAGGGCTCTGTTGGCATTTTTGGACTGCGACTGGCTCTCCGAGCAGAGAAAGGTCTTTCCCAAAACACCCAGTTCTATAACTGGAGATGCCACAGACGTTGGGGCTTCCTGTACGCCAAGCAGATGCTCTGCCACTGAGCTAGGGCTTCTTCCCATAATATAACAGCATATGACACTACCTTAAACTGAGCCAGACCACAAGTCCTTCTGGGCCAGTCTTGGCTAAGATTGGCAGTTGCCCAGATCTTGTAGATCCTGGCTTGGGGATGACAAAGCCGCCTAGATTTAGCAAGAAGGATGCCTCCTGCACCCTCTCGTCATACAGGAATCAACATGAGAACAGCCCTCCTGGATCGGACCAGCGGTCCATCTCGCCCAGCATCCTGTCTCACACAGTGGCCAACCAGTTCCTCTGGACAGCCAACAACAGGGTAGAGAGGCCGAGGCCTTCCCCAATGTTGCCTCCTGGCTCTGGGATTCAGAGGATTAGAGCCTCTGATTGTGGAGGTTCCCCTCAGTCAGCATGGCTAGTAGCCATTGAGGGCTGCTGTTATGTCTGGACATGTGCAATCTTTCACTCAGGCTTAACTGCTGCAGGTGCTAGTAGCCAGAATAAGGAGGCATGGCTGGTTCCGCCCCCCCAAGAGCCAGTTTGGTGTAGTGGTTAAGTGCGCAGACTATAATCTGGGAGAACCAGGTTTGATTCCCCACTCCTCCACTTGCACCTGGCTGGATGACCTTGGGCAAGCCATAGTTCTGATAAGAGCTGTTCTTGAAAAAGAGCAGTTTCTGTCAAAGCTCTCTCAGCCCCGCCTGCCTCACAGGGTGTCTGTGGTG
>NW_015172124.1:0-1119 GCF_001447785.1 Gekko japonicus | reverse complement strand
TTTTTGTAGCAGGAACTTCTTTGCATGTTAGGCCACACACCCCTAATGTAGCCGTTGGGTGTGGCCTATTATGCTAATGAGTTCCTGCTGGGCATGGCCAGCTCAGGAGCCAGCCGGAACTCCGTTCCTGTGCGTTCCTGCCCAAAAATAGCCCTGGTTCCTTTGCATTTTTTTTGTAGCAGGAACTTCTTTGCATGTTAGGCCACACACCCCTAATGTAGCCGTTGGGTGTGGCCTATTATGCTAATGAGTTCCTGCTGGGCATGGCCAGCTCAGGAGCCAGCCGGAACTCCGTTCCTGTGCGTTCCTGCCCAAAAATAGCCCTGGTTCCTTTGCATTAAAAAAATATCTTCACCCGAAGGGGAGACTAGGAGAGCAGGGAGAGAGGAGGTCAATCCCATTGCTTGTGATTTTTAGGGGGGGGGTTAAAACACAGGGGAGTGTTCCGAAAACACGATCCTACAGGAGCCCACTTGTAGTGTCACGCTCTTGCACGCCAGGGCCCCCTTTCTCACCTCTTTGTTTCCTACACATGTGAATAGGGTTACCAGCTCCGGTTAGGAAATACCTGGAGATTTGAGGACTGGAGTCTAAGGAGGGCGGGGCTTGGGGAGGGGAGGGACTTCGACATGGTATAATGCCCCAGAGTCCACCTTCCAAAGCAGGCGTCTTCTCCTGGGGGGTCTGATCTCTGTCACCTTGAGACCAGTTGTAATACCAGGAGATCTCCAGCCACCCCCTGGAAGCTGGCAACCCTAGGTGTGAACCTGGTTTATGTGCACTGAGGATTACAGCCTCACAGGCAAAGGTAAAACCTTGCATCCATCTATTGTGATCACATTTATTGCCTTCCCAGGACCCTTTGTGTAAGAACAGGGGTATATAACTGGTGAAGTTAGGCCCAGCTTAAGACTCCAGTTCTAGTTTCAGGTGTTAGAGAACCCAAGCAGAAAACAAAGGGAAATGCTCGGATGCACAGAAGGAAATTCCAGTTTTCTGCTCACGGCTGTCATGGTTTTTTAGAAGTTCATTATCAACAGAGATACTCTGCACAAGACTTACTACCCTCAAATTCAATCTGTCATAAATGGCTCCGTTTGTAAAGCACTCTTGAGTCTG